>NW_014591921.1:0-867 GCF_000485595.1 Priapulus caudatus | reverse complement strand
CCTTGACGAATCTTATATTGTTGCACCCTTTGGTGAGGCCGCGCTTTTTTATGTATCTCTTCAGAAAATGAAGGGTAATCGTTGTACGAATCTAACATGCTGAGTCTTGTATCGGTAGACCATGGTGCTGCATCTGACAGATAACGCTCTGTGTTTATGCTATCATCCGACTCATTAAACTGCTCTCGGGGCATGTTCTCAAAACTATATCTATCCAAATCATCGCTCGTATTATCCGCATGGCTTGGGAATAAAGTTAAACATACCCCACAAAGTAACATCCTTACTATGTGCTGATCTAACATGTGGCACTCACTTATTTTTATTATTTTGGAATATATCTCTAGCCTTAGGCTAAACAGGGGTCAGTCTCGCAGAGCAATCAGCACGATAATTAAAAGGTATATTGCCGATAAAGCTAATTAATCTTCATATCATTATCTATTATTTGATGTTTTTAACAAGTTTTACGCTCCGCTTTCCGATAAGCTGACTTTTTTGTGTTAAGCACAAAAAAAGGCCAACCAAAAAATGGTTAGCCTTTTCTAAGTGTCACTACTTAGAAGTATACCTTCTAAGTCCTTATTGCAGTTATTACTTTGCTGCTGGAGCAGAAGTTGCTGCTTTTTCTTGTGCTTCAATTTGCATTAACATTGCTTGAGCTTGCTTGATTTGAGCGGTTAAAACAGCCTTCATCTGCGCCAAACTCATTGTTTGACCTTGTCCTTGCCTTTGCATAGATGGAGCATATCCGCCTGCGGTACGAGGCGCATAATTAGGCATCGACGTTTGACCCTGCCTTTGCATAGATGGTGCATATCCACCCGCGGTACGAGGCGCATAATTGGGCATCGAACCATTGTTGTT
>NW_014591920.1:0-867 GCF_000485595.1 Priapulus caudatus | reverse complement strand
CTTCAATAAGAAGGTACATGATGGGCTTGCTGATGAGCATAAAGCAATACTGAAATATGCTTCTGAAGCAGCTTCTGCAGATATGTCTTGGAAAGCACAAGATCGTTACTCCAATGACCTTATTACCTTGCAAAAAGAACATAAGGTAGTCGTTCGTCGTACCCCTCAGTCCATCATGGATGCACAGCTTGCCGCTTGGGATAAAGTTCTTCCGAAGTTCATGAAAGACCCGTTCTTCGCCAAGGTAGTTGAGTCACAAAAAGCATGGATGAAGCGCGTAGGAGCCTTTGAACTAACCAACGCTCCTGATTATGAAGGGGCTTATAAGCATTACTTCAGTTAATACAGCTAATGATTCAACTGTGGCGATAGGCTAAGAGACCCCTGTCAGTTTTCAGGGGAGTGGATTGAAAGTTTTGAGCTCTATATGCTCAGCTTTCAATTAATAGGCTTATCTTTTTCAATACTTCAGATATGAAATTGTCTGAAGTGTTGTTTATGCACGGTAAGAATCACAATGAGGAATCAACGGTTATAGGTTCAATTGGGGATCTGGCTAGGGGTAATTCACTTCCTTCGTTATATTTCCATATGGCCTAGTATTAATTCTCTATCAATAGCTTGGCATGTCTCATGTATAGTCGTTGTGGGACGCATTGTGCCGAAAAATGCTGTTGTAATTACACAGTAAAAATACATTAAAACTTTTGTACATTGTAGGAAGCGCGAGACAACTATTTGTTGTTGTGTCGAGTTAATTGATTGTGTGCAAAGGCCTCACCTTACGGCGTTTGTAAGATGTGTCTCCTTGACAGCGGGCAAGGGCAGGGATGCTTTCTATGGGTTTTTTGTGCATGGAAGGGATTA
>NW_014591919.1:0-867 GCF_000485595.1 Priapulus caudatus | reverse complement strand
CACACACACACACACACACACACACACACACACACACACACACACACACACACACACACACACACACACACACATAAAACCCCACGGCCCCTTAGTGGAAAACGACTCGTGTACATATGAAATGCCACTGCCTTTTTGTGGAAACCCACGCATACACATAGAAAATGTCACTGCCCCGTAGTGGGAACCTAGGCATACACACACATGAAACGTGACGGCTCCTTAGTTGGAAACCACGCGTGTAACCCACGCGATGCCACCGCACCATAGCGAAATACCACGGAGACACTCACGCAATGGCTATGCCCTGGTAGAAACTGCCACTTGAATTTCTACTTTTATCAATGCGACTCATTGTTTGTCTTTAGTATCAGCACACGATCACTATCGGTTGAAGTTTCGGTAGCATTCCAAAATAGAGGCAGCTGGTAAGCGGCCGCATTAAATTTGTTTTATTAAAAAAATTAAAACATAGGCGTTAACACGAGACAAGCCCCACTCGACCCTTCGTTCTCCTGCAGCCAATTTACAGTGTATCGCCGTGTGTTTTGTTTAGACACGTGGCTACGTTTCTAACCGCGTAAAAAACGTTGTTATTTTAGCGGAAAGTGTTTAGAGCCGAAAGGAGAGTTTTGTGTCAACATAGGACGTGTTTAGGGAGCGACTTTGTCATTGCATTCCGGAGTACGTGATACACCGCCCTTGCCGACCATATAAACACACACACACGCACGCACACAAGTACGCACGCCCGCACGCACGCCCGCACGCATGCACGCACGCACGCACGCACGCACACGCACGCACGCACGCACTCACACTGACACACGCACACGCGCACACACACACACGCGCGCGCGCACACAC
>NW_014591918.1:0-867 GCF_000485595.1 Priapulus caudatus | reverse complement strand
GTGCCGCATTAGACTATTTGCAAAAACTCAATAGAGAATTTCATGGTGATTGGTTTCTGTCTCTGGCAGCCTACAACGCAGGAGAAGGACGAGTTCAACGAGCTATAAACGCTAATCGTCGCAAAGGTCGACCTACTAACTATTGGAATCTACGCCTTCCAAGGGAAACACGCGAATACGTACCACGTTTACTTGCTTACAAACATATTATTAACAACCCAAATCATTTTGGCATTAGGCTGCCTGTCGCAAGCAGTCGCGCTTCTCTGATACAAGTACGCGTTAATAAGGTCATTGATTTACGTAAAGTTGCACGGCGCGCAGGTTTACCCTCGAATACCTTAACGAAATTAAACCCAAGTTACCTGCGTGGTGTCACGACTCCCAGCTTATCTACACGGGTTATCTTACCTGCTCGCTATGCTGGAAACTTACATCGTATCATTCAGCAAACACCTAGCTCAAAGGCTGTAAATAACCGTTACGTTAAGCGCTATGCGAAAAAGAAAGGAACCAAATCCTATACAAAAAACGCGGTAAACGCATCATTACTCACCGTGTACGTTCCGGTGAAAACTTGTATCGGATAGCTCTACGCCATGGCACAACGGTGAAAAATATTATGCGTATGAACAAATTAAGTTCTTCGCGAGTACAGGCTGGTAAAAAGCTGAGGATTGCCAGTCGGTCTACGAAGAAAAGCTACTCATAAGGGCATCGATTCCCCTTAGATTTTCCCCAACAAAAGCAAAGAAATATTTTTCTAAGCCTAATTGATACTAGGCTTGTAAAGTTCTATAATGCCGCGATGCTCCTTGGAGCTATTACTATTTCCTTTATTCTTTTCTCTAAACCTAGGACTGAAGC
>NW_014591917.1:0-867 GCF_000485595.1 Priapulus caudatus | reverse complement strand
ACGGCTCTGACCCGGACGGCTCTGACCCGGACGGCTCTGACCCGGACGGCTCTGACCTAGACGGCTCTGACCTAGACGGCTCTGACCCGGACGGCTCTGACCCGGACGGCTCTGACCTAGACGGCTCTGACCTAGACGGCTCTAACCTGGACGACCCTGACCTGGACGACCCTGACCTGGACGACTCTGATCTGACCTGGCTCTGACCTGGCTCTGACTGAAGCTGACCTGGAAAACAACGAAACAACGAAACAACGAGCAGCAAAAACCGAAGCGAAATCACATGGAGCAATACGAATAATAGTAGTCTCTCTCTCACTCTCACTCTCCCTCTCACTCTCCCTCACGCTCTCTCTCGCTCTCACTTCCGCAATCCATCCACTCTCTCGCAAAGTCGGAATCGACTCACCAATCACTCGTCGAATCGCCGTATTTCCTGTCATGGGAAAGCCTAATGAGGACGCTGGGATGACCTGGTGGATGACGCCGGGATGACTGAAGCTGACCTGGAAAACATTGAACGACAAGAACAGCAAACACCGAATTGCAATCACATCGGATCATATAAGTTAGAATTAGAATATTATGTTAGAATGTTATGTTAGTATGCAATTAGTAATGTTATTATAACGCTAGCAAGAAGAATCGTCACTTACACTATAGAGGGAGTCCAGTGAGAGTCTCATCTGACGCTGACGGTGACGCTGACGCTGACGCTGACGCTGCCTGCTGCCTGCGCTTCTTACCGCAAAACCGGTACAGCTTCTTCACGTAGTCTTGCTGAGGCTCTCTATATCTATCTCGCTCTCTCTCGCTCTCTCTCTCTCTATAATAATATATATATCGCTCTTCCTCCCCTCCCCTCCT
>NW_014591916.1:0-867 GCF_000485595.1 Priapulus caudatus | reverse complement strand
GCGCGCGTTCCCGCGTGTGGCCGCACGCTGACCTACCGCGCGCGTTCCCGCGTTAGTATGTTTGCCACGACATGGCACCCTCACAATGACATGACACGCCACGTTGACGATACGGCACCGAGCATGCGTACCTGTTTCGCTACGTGAGCGGCGGTGAGGGCGAGGGCACCGTAGAACGGCCACGTCTGCTCGCACATGTAGCCCGCCGCGCCGAGCCCGCCAATCATGAGGCTCCCGAAGCCCGTCAACCACTGCCGCGTGTTGTCGGCAAACAGCAGCGCCGTAGACTTGACGCCGATGAGCATGTCGTCCTCCTTATCCTGCGAACGAGAACACGCGGGAACGCGCGCAGTAGGTCAGCGTGCGGCCACACAAGGGAACGCGCGCGGTAGGTCAGCGTGCGGCCACACGCGGGAACGCGCGCGGTAGGTCAGCGTGTGGCCATACGAGGGAACGCGCGCGGTAGGTCAGCGTGCGGCCACGGTGTCGTCAACGTTGCATGCCGTGTCGTAGCGAGCGTGCGGTGTCGTCAACGTTGCATGCCGTGTCGTAGCGAGCGTGCGGTGTCATCAACGTTGCATGCCGTGTCGTAGCGAGCATGCTGTGTCGTCACCGTAGCATGCCATGTCGTAGCGAGCATGCGGTGTCGTCAACGTTGCATGCCGTGTTGTAGCGAGCGTGCGGTGTCATCAACGTTGCATGCCGTGTTGTAGCGAGCGTGCGGTGTCATCAACGTTGCATGCTGTGTCGTAGCGAGCGTGCTGTGTCATCAACTTTGCATGCTGTGTTGTAGCGAGCGTGTGGTGTCGTCCACGTGGCATGCCGGGTCGTAGCGAGCGTGCTGTGTCGTCAACGTTGCATGCTGTG
>NW_014591915.1:0-867 GCF_000485595.1 Priapulus caudatus | reverse complement strand
CACCGCAGTAGACGTTAGATGAGCGCTGTCGCTATGCGGCACTTGTTCAAATAGCATTTAAAAAATAATTTCTTGTTATAGAACTGTATGAGTTGCTATAAATCATAGCTAAGCATTGATGTACACTAATGTTAAAATCGGGTTTTGGTATCTTTTAGGCAGTAAAACTATTTTGAATCCTGTTTATTTATGAAGTTTAACTACTACAAATAAATTAGAAAAGTGACATTCGTGTTCTCACATGCAGTATATTTGTAAGCCTTACAGTAGGATTTCTCTCCTATAGCAGTTCAAGGAGCATTAATTTTGAGTTTACTGTGTCCTAACTTCAATTAATCTTTGAAAATTCCATAACTTGTATGGTGATAAAATAAATATTTATTTTTTTGTTATTTGGTGTAAATTTCAGAGCAAAGGAGGCATTCTTGCAAAGACGGTTGATTACATCGAAGAGTTAAGAGCAACTAATGTGCGGATGGGAGAAGGACTGAAGGAAACTGAACGCTTGCAGGTAAAACCTATATTCACGACATAGTTTTATACACATTTTATCACTAGATCAGTTAACTGCTTAAGAATGATTAAGTTCCAGCAGCGTGCATTCAATAATCCAGGATTTTTGTGCCGAATATCGTGACCGTACGTCTGTAGTGTGATGTGGCGCCGTTAAGATTTGTGCCCACTGTTGACGCATGTGTGCATATGCGTTGCGGACGGTCGTGCTTGGGCGGTGCGACACGGACGCACGGATGTAGTGGAACGCTGCTGTGGATGTGAGCTGTTGGACGGTGTGTATCGGGTGACGCTTGAACGGACGCATCAAGCGATTCTCACAAGCTGCATACTCGACTATGTCAGATGAGCCTA
>NW_014591912.1:0-868 GCF_000485595.1 Priapulus caudatus | reverse complement strand
ATAGATTAGATATGTAACACTATAGATTAGATATGTATCACCGTAGATTAGGTATGTAACACTGTTGAAGAGATGTATAACACTGTAGATTAGATATGTAACACTATAGATTAGGTATGTAACACTATAGATTAGGTATGTAACACTGTAAATTAAGTATGTAACACTGTTGAAGAGATGTATAACACTGTAGATTAGATATGTAACACTATAGATTAGGTATGTAACACTATAGATTAGGTATGTAACACTGTAAATTAAGCATGTAACACTGTTGAATAGATGTATAACACTGTAGATTAGATATGTATCACCGTAGATTGAATACAAAACACTGTAGGTTAAATATATAACACTGTAAATTGGATATACAGCACTGAAAATTAGACATATGATACTGTAGATCAGATTCAGAACTTTGTAGATTACACAAATAATAATAGCGTAGTCACACAATACTGTAGTATTGTATATAGCGTGTTAATATTTTAGATTAATGAAGCAGATGCAAATTTAATGCTGCGCAAAAAGAGATAGCAAACGCTGCCGAACGGTCGCGTAGGAGGCAATGTCCGAAGAGCGTTTTGCCAGCGTCTGCCATCTCATTCCTCGTACAGTGTGACGATTCTCGGCACGGGAGCAAAGTGGCTCGCCCTGCTGGAGGACAAGGGCGTCGTGCCGCGCACGAGTCATCGGTTACGGAGCCTGCGAGCGGTGCTGTCGACCGGGTCGCCGTTGAAACCCCAGACGTACGACTACGTGTATCGCGACATCAAGCGCGACCTTCTGCTGGGCTCAATCGCAGGTAGAGGACCCCCGCTCTCGCCCCGCCGCCGCTTCCCCCTGGTAGTCATCTACAGTTCATAGC
>NW_014591911.1:0-868 GCF_000485595.1 Priapulus caudatus | reverse complement strand
GTGGTAGTGGCAGAGGACGATGAGGAGGAGGTTAGGGAGAATGAGGAGAGCGAGGATGAGGATAAGGAAGAGGAGGGTGAAAAGAATGAGGAGCATGAGGAGCTGGAGAAGGGGGAGGGCGAGGATGAAGAGGATGAAGATGGGAAGAGGAGAAGAGCAGGGTGGAAAGAAAATCTGAACCGATGCTGCAGCCACAGCAGGATGCTGCTGCTACAGATGCTGCTGCTGTGGCTGCTGCTACTGCTACTGATGCTGCTGCTGTGGCTGCTGCATGCTACTGCTACTGATGCTGCTGCTACAGATGCTGCTGCTGTGGCTGCTGCTACTGCTACTGATGCTGCTGCTGCTGCTGTTGCTGCTGCTACTGCTAGTGATGCTGCTGCTGTGGCTGCTGCTACTGCTACTGATGCTGTTGCTGCTGCTGTGGCTGCTGCTACTGCTACTGATGCTGCTGCTGTGGCTGCTGCTACTGCTAATGATGCTGAGTAGCAGTAGCAGCAGCCACAGCAGCAGCATCAGTAGCAGTAGCAGCAGCAGCAGTGATTGCATTATCAAAGCGTCCGCTGAGTCATGAAATTAACATCAGCTATCATTAACGGCGATGGCAACACACTCCACAGCCTCTTATTCTTCTTCTTCCTCTTCCTCCTCCTTCTCCTCCTCCTCTTCTTCGTTCTCCTCGTCTTTATCTGCCTCCTTCTCCTAGCATCCTCTCCGTGCACCTTCTATCATCCTCCCCATACCCGCATCTACCCCTCCTTTGTTCAGCATGTTCCTCTGCATCCACAACGGCGATGACTTCCTTTCGATGACAAATTGACAACATTTTGAGTAAATATCGTCAAGCCGTACACGGATCATTGATCGG
>NW_014591910.1:0-868 GCF_000485595.1 Priapulus caudatus | reverse complement strand
CTATGTGACCATACATGTACATACTGCATGCATATATGTGACCATACATGTACATACTGCATGCATATATGTGACCATACATGTACATACTGCATGCATATATGTGACCATACATGTACATACTGCATGTATATATGTGACCATACATGTACATACTGCATGCATATATGTGACCATACATGTACATACTGCATGCATATATGTGACCATACATGTACATACTGCATGTATATATGTGACCATACATGTACATACTGCATGCATATATGTGACCATACATGTACATACTGCATGCATATATGTGACCATACATGTACATACTGCATGTATATATGTGACCATACATGTGATTCAGCCGTAGGTACCTATGATAGGTACATATACGAACACATAGATACATGTATTAGCACATACGTATTCAGTATGTACATGTGTGAGCACATAGATACATGCAGTATGTACATGTGTGAGTATATAGGTACATTTAGTATGTACATGTATGTGCACATATATGCATGCAGTATGTACATGTATGAGCACATATATATGCTGCAGTATGTACATGTATGAGCACATATATATGCTGCAGTATGTACATGTATGCGCACATAAATATATATATGCAGTATGTATATGTATGAGTACATAGATACATATGTGAGCACATGGGTTCATGTATGAGTGAGGTCACATCAGCAGCAGCAGCGACAGGACCGCCGCCACCATCAGCAGTGATTGACTCCTTCGTCACCTACTACATCGACGCTCGCACGACAATCACCAAATAGAGAGCGTGAGTTAGGGAGCGAGAGAGAGAGAGCGAGAGAGAGAGAGAGCAAGAAAAAACCAGTTCATTCTCGACGAAAAA
>NW_014591909.1:0-868 GCF_000485595.1 Priapulus caudatus | reverse complement strand
CTCTCTCTCTCTCTCAGCTCGTTCATTCGCGCTCTCTACCCCCCCCCCTTCCCTCTAATTCTCCCCCCATCTCCCCCCTCTCTCCCCTCTCTCGCTCTTTCTCCCCTACTCCCTGCCGTACCTCGCTCAATCTGCATACCTATTGGGTGATGTGGCAGCAGCAGCAGCAGCAGCAGCAGTAGCAGCAGGTGTCTGGCAGCCGTGGGAGGCAGCGGATGGGAGAATCACCTACCGTAACGTCGCGAAAGCGATGTATATAATAATGTGTGCAGGATCGTTGTGTTAATTCTCACCCTTTATTTGCATATAATACGTCCATTACCTATTTAAGCTACAACGGCGGCTACATCAGCTGGGGGAACAATGACGCGTGTGCGTGCGTGCGCGTGCGCGTGTGCATCCGTGCGTGCGAGCGTGCGCCTGCGTGCGCGCGTGCGTGCGTATATGCGCGTGCCTTTGTGCATCCGTGCGTGCGTGCGTGCGTGCGAGCGTGCGCGCGTGCGTGCGTATATGCGCGTGCCTTTGTGCGAGCGTGCGTGCTGGCTTGTGCGTATGTGCATGCAGGCGTGCGTGTATACGTGTGTTTAAGTGCGCGCGCGCGCGTGTGTGTGTCGCGTGCGTGCGTGCGTGTGTGTGTTTATTCGCGTACGTGCATGCGTGCGTGAGTGTATTTGCGTACGTGCGTGCGTGCGTGTGTGTATTTGCGTACGTGCGTGCGTGCGTGACACTGCGTGTGTGTAACGAGAGAGATAGTTGAGATGGTAGAGTCTCTAGAACAAAGGCTGCACCCCTTCTCTCTCTCTCTCTCTCTCTCTCTCTCTCTCTCTCTCTCTCTCTCTCTCTCTCTCTCTCTCTCTCTCTCTCTCTC
>NW_014591908.1:0-868 GCF_000485595.1 Priapulus caudatus | reverse complement strand
AAACACCAACCATTACCTAGTTGACGCTGAGCATCAATCAAGACAATCTCAATATCCCGCGGCATGCGATAATGCTGCAAACCATCATCGGAAATAATCACATCACAGTCATACTTTGAACTGAGGTATTGGATATCCAAACAACGATCAGGCCCCGCTACCACAGGGATTCCCGTGCGTAGCGCCATTAATAAAGGCTCATCACCTATTAGCTCTGCAGAACTATGCTCACTAACATCCTGTGGCCATTGGGTCGACTTTCCCCCAAATCCACGTGTGATAATACCTGGTTTATAACCCGCTTTTACTAATAATTCCGCCAAATAAATAACGACAGGTGTTTTACCCGTACCACCAACAGAAATATTCCCCACCACAATCACAGGCAAGGCAATAGGCAATCTTTTACGTGTCAATCTCCAGCGTTGATAAGCATTTAGCACACAATAGAGCAATGATATCGGTAATAATAAATATTTCCCATATCCTTGCTGATACCAGGTTTTTTCAAGCCATTGTTGCATCCAAGAAGTGTTTTGATGATGAACAAGATGCTGGCTAGAATGTGACGATAAGGTGCGAGAAAGCAGTGACGCTATTACCTTAAGCATTCCTTAAACCTAATATATCGATGATCATTACAAATCGCTTTGATCAAACTGTAATTGATGAAGTTGAGCGTAGGCTGAGCCTTTCTTAAGCAGTTCACTATGTGTACCCATTTCTATCACTTCACCTTCATCCATCACAATAATTTTATCGGCAGATTCGATGGTCGATAGACGATGCGCAATCATAAAAGTAGTACGCCCTTCTAACAGGACTTCTAACGCAGATTGGATCGCTTTTTCAGATTCGGTATCCAAAG
>NW_014591907.1:0-868 GCF_000485595.1 Priapulus caudatus | reverse complement strand
TATATATATATATATATATATATATATATATATATATAAAATGAACACGAACAAGAACAAGAATAAAAAAAAAGCGCGAGAATAAATAAAATATAATAATAATATACTGCATAAGGTAGCGAGTATTTATATGTGACCACGTCGGTCGCTAGTATTATTCATCACGTGATATAGCTACTATACGCACACTGTACGGCCGCAGCTGACGCGCTGCTTTGCGAGTGTTTACGGTAAATAATTGGGATGAGGAGTTCAGCAGGAGAAGCTGCTAATGTATAATTAACAAGTAATTACAGGTAATTATAGGTACGTGCGCGGACCGACGGAAGCGCTCTGTTACCGGGGCGACCACTGATCATAGGTGTGCGTGCGTGCGTCCGCGGCGTAGCAGTGCGTCCACACTGCTTTATATACGTTATATATCATGCAACTAACACACATAACACACCCACACCACACCACACAACAGCACACGACCACGCACAGCGACGCCACGAACGCACGCACTCACCAACGGCACCAGTACACGACGCACGCACGCACGCACGCACGCACGCACGCACACACACACACACACATATATATATATATATATATTATATACATATATACATAATATTTATATACATAACTCACCTGTTGCGCAGCTCTAGGACGTAGCCGTGAAGGTGTGAAAGTTTAGCACAAGTGTCACGCGATTATGCTGCATCATCAACACATCTCTCTCTATCTCTCTCTGTCTCTCTCTCTCTGTGTGTGTGTCTCTCTCTCTCTCTCTATGTGTGTGTGTCTCTCTCTCTCTCTTCTCTCCTCTCTCTCTGTGTCTCTCTCTCTCTGTCTCTCTCTGTGTCTCTCTCTCTCGTCTCTC
>NW_014591906.1:0-869 GCF_000485595.1 Priapulus caudatus | reverse complement strand
ACAACGTGCAGGTGACATCATCCGCGACGGCATACTGATGACACGCTACATGCTCGACAACGCACAGGTGACATACCGCATCCACGGCGACACACAGGTGACACGCTACATGCTCGACAACGTGCAGGTGACATACCGCATACACGGCGACACACAGATGACACGCTACATGCTCGACAACGTGCAGGTGACATACCGCATACACGGCGACACACAGGTGACACGCTACATCCACGACAACGTGCAGGTGACATACCGCATACACGGCGACACACAGATGACACGCTACATCCACGACAACGCACAGGTAACATACCGCATACACGGCGACACACAGGTGACACGCTACATGCTCGACAACGTGCAGGTGACATACCGCATCTTGCTGTGCCGAGCCTGAAGCTCACCTAGCAATTACGCACGGTAACATCGTAGCGTAACATCGTAAGGTGCCTGTTGCCGTGAAAGTGGACGGGGCTGGTGGCGGCGTGAGCTTGGGTGGGTGCGAGAGCTGCTGGTGATGGCGTGAGCGTGAGAAGGGGAAGGTTGGTGATGACGTGCGCGTGGGAGTGGAGAAGGGCTGGAGGTGCCGTGAGTTTGGGGGTGGGAGGGTTGGTGGTGGAGTGAGCGTGGGTGGGTTGGTGGTACCGTGAGCGTGGAGAGAGGGGATGAGTGTTGTGAGCGTGGGGGGAGGGGAGGAGTGTTGGTGGTGGCGTGAGCGTGGGAGCGGAATAACCATGGGCAAACAGACCGTGCGATCATTTAGGAGTAAGTGCAGTAGTAGGACATACGAAGAGCCCGCCCGAGGCCTTAACTACTCCCCCTTCCCTCTTCCTCTCCCTCCTCCCCCTTCTCCTCTCTCTCTCCTA
>NW_014591905.1:0-869 GCF_000485595.1 Priapulus caudatus | reverse complement strand
GGATTCGAATTGATTTTCTGTTTTCGTCGTAGATCGTTATTTCGTGGAGGAAATCCATGTCCGTGTATGTGTGTGTGTGTGTTTGTGTGTGTGTGTGTGTGCGTGCGTGCGTGCGTGCGTACGTGTGTGCGTGCGTGCGTGCGTGTGTGTGTGTATGTGTATGTGCGCGCGCGTGTTGCTAATACAATAATTATAGAGTGCAGCACTGTCGGTCCCCCGACCGCTCGCAGCGCCGATAAAATTTGCGGCGAGTCTGCGAAGCTTTCGTTTGTGGGGAGGTATGAGATGTAATGTATGGTGGCATTCGTATGTGGGAAGGGACATCAGAATGGTGCACACTGCACGCACACACACACACAGACCGACGCTCTGTATGCTGGCCCAGTAACGCAGTATATATATATATATATATATATATATATATATATATACGTGTATGATATATTATAGATGTAAATGTAGCCGAGCGGTTGGCAGCAGTGGTGGTGGTGGTGGGCCGAGGGCTGAGCAAATACACGCACTGGTGAGCCCAGGTAAAGTGGAGCTGGCTTGATGGCTTGGTGGTTGGTGGTGGGGGGGCGAGTGAAGAGCGGGGGATGAATCGAGCCTTTATTCGGCGACGTCGTCTTAAGAAAATCTCATTTAGCAACGAAAATAAACGTCGCACGTAGCGGCGGAAGCCTTACACAGTGTGCGTGCGTTCATGCGTGCGTGCGTGTGCGTGCGTGTGCGGTGCGTGCGTGCGTGTGTGCGTGTATGCGGGCGTGTGTGCGTGCGTCTCTCTCTCTCCCTGCCTCCTATCTCTCCCTTTGTCTCTCTGTCCCCTCTCTATATCTCCTTCTTCCTTTCGCGCTCTCTCTCTGTATCTC
>NW_014591903.1:0-869 GCF_000485595.1 Priapulus caudatus | reverse complement strand
CCTCCTCTCTCTCTCTCTCCTCCTCCTCTCTCTCTCTCTCTCTTTCTTCTCCCTCTTCTCTCTCTCTCTCTCTCTCACACTCTCTCTCTCTGCGCGCGCGCACGTGTGTGTGTGTATGTGTCCCTCTCTCTCGCCCACCCTCGCTCTCTCGCCCCCTCCCTCTCTCGCCCCCTCTCTCTCTCTCGCTCTCTCTCGCCCCCCTCTCTCTCTATTCACCACTCGCCGTAGAGCAAACGTAACATCTTTGTAACACACGCGGCGGCAGCAGCTGTTTCTGTATTCACAGTCACCGTCTCCCTAACTCCGCAGGTGTTCCCTCGTGCGTGCGTGCGTGCGTGCGTGCGTGCGAGCGAGCGTGCGTGCCTGCGTGCGTGCATCCGGTCTACGCTATATAAGCTGTGTTGTTATCGGATAGTTGCGGCCGTCCGTGTGTCAGAAACAGAAATAGTTCGTAATATTAGTCGTAAGATTACCTTTTTATCGTAGACTGTTGACGGAAACGCGGTACGTATATATATATATATATATATATATAGCTAGATATATATAGCTAGATATGTAATACGTGTGGCCTGGCTGCGCACGAGCTTATTACTGTACTGCTGCTGCTGCTGTACGTGTTTATACATCTCGCTCTAAACACTGCCCTTACGATGATCGCTATATGAGATCAAGGTAATGCTGTTTCTAATTCTGTTTCTGTTCTAATTCTGTTTCTAATTCTGTTTCTGATAACAGGCCCCTTAACAGTGACCTCGTATACGACATTTTAATATTCCGCAACTATCCCGAGCTTTACAGCAGCTAATATTAATATAAGACTCATTAGCAGCAGCAGCAGCAGCAGCAGCAGCAGCAGCAGCAGCAGT
>NW_014591902.1:0-869 GCF_000485595.1 Priapulus caudatus | reverse complement strand
ACGCGTCCCCTAGTTTCAAGCCCTTGGTTAGGTTTAGGGTTAGGGTTTAGGTTGAGTGTTAGGGTCTAGCGGCTCTAGGGTACCACTTCGTGGACCGCGGCTTGCACGAGTCTCGTGCGGTTAAGCTTTAACCGCTGAGGTTCTAATGTCTAACTCTGATGTTAAATCACCTATACTCTGAGGTTAAGTCAAAGCTCGAGTTAAATACTATGGGTTTCCGAGTAAACATGGTTTGCAAACTCCGCCTGCAGTTAAGTACCACTCAGGAGCTTTAAACTATTCTTGTACACTCAGAGTGTTAGTATGGCCATAAATAATCCAAGTCAGATAATAACAATAGAACACCAACGCCCAGCAAGCCAGACTGGAACGGTGGCATAAAACGCCAGCAATGGCCAGGCCCCAGAGATTAATTAAAGAAAGCCGTTTGCGCCAAATTTTTTCTGCGTCCGCTGGGGAAAAGGCGACTGCTGAGCTAGAATTATAAATATGATATGAACAAGAGTGTACTGACATCAAAATTAACGAACGATGTAACCAACAAGTGTAAAAACAATATATGGAATGAAATCGCGGAGAAAGTCAGCAGTGTTGGAGTGTGTGAGCGGTCTGCAGAGGACGTCAAATATAAGTGGAAGAATTTGTGTGTTGCGGCGAAAAAAGAAAATGCGACGAAGAAGAAAGATTTTTAAAAAACAGGAGGTGGGCCGGTCGAGACAGAGCTCGACCTTATAACGGACAAGATCATTGAGATCAACGGAGAACGAGAATCGTGGAGCGGGATTCCGGGAGCGGATACGCTGGATTCGTTCGCAATCGCTAGGCCTACTTTGTAAGGTGCCTACCGGCAACTATACGAGTCGAAGCCA
>NW_014591901.1:0-869 GCF_000485595.1 Priapulus caudatus | reverse complement strand
ACACACACACACACACACACACACACACACACACACACACACACATACACACACACACACACACACACACACTCACACACACGCACACACACACACACGCACGCACGCACGCACGCACGCACGCACGCACGCACGTACACTATAGTATAGAGTATACTCACAGTAGTTGCAGTGTGCGCCGGTGTACGGTCGATCACAGTCGCAGTAGAAGTTATCCCACAGGTCGTCACAGCTCCCATGCTCGCTGCACGGGTTCGGGTCGCACTGCTCGGCCCTACACGGCAGCAGCAACAGCGACAACAACAACAACAACAACGTCAACAACGTCACCCGCGGTCCAACCAGCTTATACATGAAACCAACCATGTATAATAATCTATCCAGAGCTCGCTCCCACACTCCGGATTAGTGTAGCATATATGTATGCGAACTATATACACAGGGATCCCAAACTAGGATTGGCCACGAGCGTGTATGTGTATCATGGACCGTCAGTTGCATCCAAGTCTTGCTAACGATACACACGGTTGTTATATACACTTCACTATAATATCCACACACGAAGCCACACGAGTTCACAATGGCAGCTAGAAGTTGTTATATTGCACTATGATGGTTTCCACTATAAAATGAGACAGTGTCTGGGGTCCACCGCGCACTACATAACACGACAGTTAATCCACAGATCACGCTACTGGGCGATGTGTAGGTAGGTACACACGCACACGGGTAAATAACAACGATGAACCGCAAGCCCGCCAGTCCTGCGAGCAAATAAAGACGGACACGAATTCTTCCACATGTCTGTGTCACGCGCACGCATCACTGTTCCGTTATGATATCAAACTATCTCCTCTATCGCTGCTACA
>NW_014591900.1:0-869 GCF_000485595.1 Priapulus caudatus | reverse complement strand
GGAGCTACGGTGCTTGTGACCGGAGCCAGGGTGCTAGTGACCCGGGCCCAGGTACTCGATTACGTCACATGCTAAAAATAGAAAATGCCATGACATCGCTTCCACTATCCACCTCTAACACGTACTGCCCAACAGCAGCTGTTGTTGGCACACTTGGTAACACTACATGGCAGAAGGTGTTATTACGATTGTTACCATCTCTGCCTGCAACCATCAGACACCTTTTATAATGTGGTGTTACTCCTGATGTTACCATATCCCACTGCAAGCACCAGACACCTATCATGTGGAGTTACCAAATTTGCTTACAAACCACAGACTCTGCTTGCAACCATCAGACACCTTCTATTACGAGTGCTACCATCTCTGCTTGCAACCATCAGACACCTTCTATTACGAGTGCTACCATCTCTGCTTGCAACCATCAGACACCTTCTATTACGAGTGCTACCATCTCTGCTTGCAACCATCAGACACCTTCTATTACGAGTGCTACCATCTCTGCCTGCAACCATCAGACACCTTCTATTACGAGTGCTACCATAAGATGTCTGATGGCTGCAAGCAGAGATGGTAGCACTCGTAATAGAAGGTGTCTGATGGTTGCAGGCAGAGATGGTAGCACTCGTAGTAGAATGTGTCTGGTCGCTGTAAGCAAAGATGGCAATACTTATGACAGACGGTGTTGTTAGCCTGTAAGTGCGCGCTGATTAATCGAAGATATTGATTGATTGAGATATATTGATCAAGATCGATTGATCGTAGCTGATCACAGGAACATCACGACGCGCCTACGTACCTTCTACGAACATCTGAAACTTCTGAGGATCTACTGACGCCGTCGTTATGAATTTGACGTAAACTGTATT
>NW_014591899.1:0-869 GCF_000485595.1 Priapulus caudatus | reverse complement strand
CTCTCTCTCTCTCTCTCTCTCTCTCTCTCTCTCTCTCTCTCTCTCTCTCTCTCTCTCTCTCTCTCTCTCTCTCTCTCTCTCTCTCTCTCTCTCTCTCTCTCTCTCTCTCTTAGAGAGAGAGAGAGAAGACAGACAGACAGACAGACAGACAGAGAGAGAGAGAGAGCTCTCTCTCTCTCTCTCTCTCGCTGTCTTCCGCTTTCTACCTTCCCCTTTTTCGTCGTTTTTCTGTCTTCGCCTCCTATCCCCTTCTTTCTTATTTCTCTCAACGGCTGCTTTGTTCGGCCAGCCTCGCGCCAGCGCTCCGTACTTTACGAGGACGAGCCGCAGCAGTATAAACAGCCATCGGTCTTGTTACAATGACTCATTGTCAGGCCGGCGGTAAACACTGCCGCACTCGCACACTGTCTCCCTGTCTCCTCACCATAAACACACCTCTCTGTTTACACCATCGATTCTTGATTCTGCGGGGCAAGAGCTACAGCTTCAACGCGCGTCGACAAATATTTTGCTTTAGAGGCGCAGCGAGATGCTCGGTGGGGCGGCGGTGGCGGGGGGAGGGCTGCTGCTCCGTGTGGCTTCTCTCTCCCTCTCACGTTCGTCTGTCATGATTGATTGTGGTGCGTGGTGGTCTCACGCTGGACCTCCTTCACGCGGCCATGCTTCACGCCATTCTATCTCACACATCACCACGCATCCCCCTAATGTTCCCGCATACCACACTCAACACACTCGGTCTATTGAAGAGAATAGATAGAGGAAATATATTGCAATGTCCAACTCTATAGGTTTTGTTTTTTTATCCATGTCTTTCTTGATAACTAACTCCATCTCTCTTTTCTCTCCCTCCCTCTCGCATCCTCTCCACT
>NW_014591898.1:0-870 GCF_000485595.1 Priapulus caudatus | reverse complement strand
ACACGACGCGAACACACACACACACACACACACACACACACACACACATACACACACACACACAATGTTCTTTTCAACAGAAACCAACGTAAAAAAACCAGTCCTGTCAACGCAATCTCGACGAAATATAAAGAGGTGACTTCAATTCACACCGCATTGCCGGCCGACGCTAGTCCTATAGTCCTTTTGTCCCGTTAACCACGACGTTATGTCTCGTACGGCAAGCAACATAGCTGCAGGCATGCGCAGACCTTACATAACAACCAATGAAGCATTAGCAGTGGCAGACGGCCAGTTCCAAATGTACGGTGTTTATTTACTGAAATGAAATTACTAGTATTTATTTCTAATGAGTCGTCATTCAGCCACAGCAGCTGCTCACATGTAGGGCCTAGTCGGCACAGGCGAATGTTTTGCTCTCGTTTCTCGAACTCTCCGCACATTAATTTGCACGTGTTTTCATGAGTCTTAAACGTTACAACAACACCTGCGAAACATTCGACACGGTGTGATCCGAAATTGGATCGGTTCGAATTAATCGGACAAAAACGGTTTCTTGCGCCACACCCTTGGGCATATAATCTCACACGTACAAGGTCTTCTAACAAAACCCCCCTCGGCTGGCTTAATGAGAGTGAGTCGCCCTTACGAAATGCAATTTATAATTAATTAATGCTTTCAGTGGTTCGCCGACTGCTCAGGTCTGCCGACTGAGGACTGCTGACGCCGACTGCGCGCACACACACACACACGCGCGCGCGCGTACGCACGCACATACACATATCCCCCCCCCCCAACACACACACACGCACGCACGCACGCACGCGCGCGCACACACACACGCACGCACACACACACAAACACACACAA
>NW_014591897.1:0-870 GCF_000485595.1 Priapulus caudatus | reverse complement strand
AATTAAATAGATGATTACATCGCACGCGTCCATGATCACGAAGAGCGGCCGGTCTATTTATTTATAATAACACAATTTATAATAATAACAACAATAATAATAATAATAATAAATAATAATAATAATAACAACAACAATAATAATAATAATAATAAATAATAATACAAATAATAATAATAATAATAAATAATAATAATAATAACAACAACAACAATAATAATAATAATAATAATAAATAATAATACAAATACAAATAATAATAATAAATAATAATAATAATAATAATAAATAATAATAATAACAACAACAATAATAATAATAATAATAATAAATAATAATACAATTAATAATAATAATAATAAATAATAATAATAATAATAATAATAATAATAATAATAATAATAATAATAATAATAATAATGATAATAATAGAAGTAGTAGTAATTACTGTTAGTAGTAGTATTATTATTATTATTATTATTATTCGTATTATTTATCTATTCGTCAAAATTCGCTGTACGTGGGGTTGAGAAGGTCTATGTCCCCCAGGGTACTATCGGAGAGTACCCTGGGAGTCATAGACCTTTTCAGCTAATGTAGGTTTGATATGTATTAGTGAAGAGCGAGAGATATGAAAGCATGGGAAGAATGCGAAATGCATGGCTACGTACGTGAGTCTACACATGAATCACACAAACCATCGCTAAATATGTAACAGTGATGAATGAGTTACGGCGTAGCGAGAGAGAGCGAGAGGGGGTAGCGAGAGGCGGGGGGGGGGGGGGTAGAGAGAGAGGGAGGGACAGAGGAGGGGGAGAGAGAGAAAAAGAGAGAGAGGAGGGGTGAGAGAGGGAGGAGAGAGAGAGAGAG
>NW_014591896.1:0-870 GCF_000485595.1 Priapulus caudatus | reverse complement strand
TGTGTGTGTGTGTGTGTGTGTGTGTGTGTGTACATGTATGCACTGGAGGCATCTAGCCTGAGTTTGACGTTAGTGACGTCAGGACGCCATGACGATATAAGTTCTAAAACGTGGGCTGTTATTAGCGATGAGCAGCTATAGCGGCCGCTAGCCTTTACCAGGTTCTTCTAACTCACTAAGCACTCTTCTAATCGTTTTCTCACTAAAGTTCTCATGCGATAGACGCATTTGGGCGCATTCAGTCTTGTGATATGTCTTTAGGTAGATGATGATGAATGTTTTGGTTTATGATTTCTGACACGTATGCGGGTCAGTTAATACTGTGCTGCCTGTGCACCCGGCACGCACCAAAAGCGACCAAACCTACTCACTTGATTGTCAACTGCTCGTAACCTACAGTGTCATCTGTGAGGTAGTTGCACGTAACCTACGTTGTCACCTCCTAACAACCCGTTGTGTTTCCTCGCGTCACAGATCACCCGTAAATGGTCGTTGCATCGTATTTGGGTGACCCTGCCTCCTCAACCCATGGTGCGTGCGCGTCTATGCGTGCTAACATAATCTTTGCGTCGTGAGCGTCCGCTACAATGCCGCCATCGTGTGTATCGTCTGCTTGCAGGCCGGCGCCGTGCCTTCGTCCCATATGCAGCACCGGCACCGGCGAACCATGGCGGACACGTCCGATAGATGGCTTAATTGCCTGCTAATTATAAGCGCAACAGTTGCGTGTTGTATAGATGAAAATACTGGGTTCCGTTGACCGTCATACAATGGTCTCCGTTTTCTCTGTGAATCCCTCTTAATTCTCTCTCTTTCTCTCTCTCTCTTTCTTTCTCTCTCTGTCTGTCTCGCTCTGTCTCTCTCTCTCTC
>NW_014591895.1:0-870 GCF_000485595.1 Priapulus caudatus | reverse complement strand
GAATGCTGGGATGATGCTGGGATGATGCTGCGAGGATGCTGGGATGATGCTGGGATGATGCTGAGAGGATGCTGGGAGGATGCTGGGAGGATGCTGGGAGGATGCTGAGAGGATGCTGGGATGAGATGCTGGGAGGATGCTGGGATGATGCTGGGATGATGCTGGGATGATATCATCCCAGCATCATCCCAGCATCATCCCAGCATCATCCCAGCATCATCCCAGCATCACCCCAGCATCATCCCAGCGCTGGGATGATGCTGGGATGATGCTGGGATGATGCTGGGATGATGCTGGGATGATGCTGGGATGATGCTGGGATGATGCTGGGAGGATGCTGGGATGATGCTGGGATGATGCTGGGTTGATGCTGGGATGATTCAAGGATCATTATGTCGCCTTCTTACGTATGTAATCTCATATATTCTTACGTCGGTTCCGGCGCGAGTATGGATTGACCTTGTCCTCGGCCGATCAACCACTCGCTACATGCGGTGTGATGTATACTACTGAATGTCGTCGCACGAATCCTATATACGATGGTTATCGTGGAAGACTGTGAGCGACCCGGTAAATCTGATCATTTTCTATCGATGTGGTGCAAACAGGGGACTATGTATTGACAGACTCTCTATGTATACGGACTCACCTGCTCACGCGCACGCACGCACGCACGCACGCACGCACGCACGCACGCACGCGGGCATACACGCACACGCATACACACACACGCACATGCACACGGACACGCACACGCGCACGCGCACGCATGCACACGCACACATTACCCTGAATACGCGCACGCACACGCACAAGCAAACATTACCCTGAATACGCGCACGCACACGCACACGCAAACATTACCTTGGA
>NW_014591894.1:0-870 GCF_000485595.1 Priapulus caudatus | reverse complement strand
GGACCTGTCTACGCCACTGATATATATATATATATATATATATATATATATATACATTTATAACAAATGATTTGATCTTATTGGTTTGGTGGGGGGAGGGGGAGACGTCGAATGCCGACAGTCTCACGTGCAGAAATGACGTTTTATTTGACTGTTTGTTTTTATTTACATTATTTCTATGATTATGTGATGAGTTATGTCAATGTCATATGCATATGAAAAATGAGTCAATATCTGATTAGATATATTATAGAGATCAGTGGCTTGAGGCCCTTGTCCTGAATTCTAGAAGGGCGACCGCCCATGTGCCCCCCCCCCCATTCTGAAGCCGCTACTGAAGATTGAAAGATTGAAAACTGAGATATATATGTAGGTATATATGTTTTGTGTAAAAAATTATAATTACTATTTTTGCAGTTTCGAAGCAAATTATATCCAATGTACTGTTCGCGTAAGAAAAACTCAAAAAGGAAAAATACCAAAAAAAGTTATTCCATCTCGCACCGTCGCACGTCATCTCGCGAGAGTCGTCATGGCGGCGGTGTTATCGAAGTCTTGGGCTTTGGGATTGTTAAAATACATCTGCCGCCCCACTGATGCTCGCCTGGTTAGTTATTATATATCATATGTATAGATTTTTATATATTCTAACAGTTCAGTACATAAATGACGTAAAATGTTCATGTACGGTTTTGTAAGTACTAAAACTGCAACGACCGACAGTTCGATGTACAACTACTGAACTAGGTCAACAACAGGGTCAGCGAATATTTTGATCTACAGAGTACAGTCTACAGACTACAATAAATGTCCCTAATTTTCATCTGACCAAATTAAAATTGCTACTTGCCTCGCAGGGTTCTCCCCAGG
>NW_014591893.1:0-870 GCF_000485595.1 Priapulus caudatus | reverse complement strand
ATCCCGTTTATTGATTAAAAATTTCTTAATTCCGCTAGGGGTTTGAATTTTATCGTAAGAGTAGTAGTCATCATCAGGGTAGTAGCTTGGCAAATTATCTGGGATAGAGACGATTTGCAAACAGCCGCACGCACTACATTCAAGATAGTCATGTTGGTCGCGCAGCCCGAGCATCATCTCGCTTGCGCGGTGTGTGGTGTTATTGTCACTATTGCCACAAATTCTACACTGCATGGTCAGCTCCTCTAATAAAGTGGTTATTATTAATGAAGCTTTTGATGTTGGCTTTTCACTACATTAATCAAATACTGGCCGTAACCACTCTTTTGTAATGGCGTCGCTAGAGCGAGTAATTGCTCGGTGCTGATATAGCCCATATGCCATGCGATTTCTTCTGGACTAGCAATTTTCAATCCTTGGCGATCTTCGATAATGCGAATGTAGTTAGCCGCATCTAAAAGTGCTGCGTGTGTGCCGGTATCTAACCACGCGGTACCGCGTTTGAGCATTTCAACTGCAAGCTGACCTTGTTCAAGATAGACTTTATTGACATCGGTAATTTCTAATTCACCGCGTGGCGAGGGTTTAATATCTTTGGCAATGTCTAATACCGCATTGTCATAAAAATACAGCCCGGTCACGGCATAATTTGATTTAGGCTCTAGTGGCTTTTCTTCCAAGCTCAGTGCTTTGCCGTTTTCGTCAAATTCAACTACGCCATAACGCTCAGGGTCAGTAACGTAATAACCAAATACCGTTGCACCTGAATCTTGTTTGGCAACTAATTGTAAACGATCAGATAAACCTTCGCCGTAGTAGATGTTGTCACCTAGTATTAAAGTGACCGCGTCATTTCCTACGAATTCGCGC
>NW_014591892.1:0-870 GCF_000485595.1 Priapulus caudatus | reverse complement strand
TGTGTGTGTGTGTGTGTGTGTGCGTGTGTGTATGTGTGCGCGTGCATGTGTATGTGTGCGCGTGTGTGTATGTGTGTGCGTGTGTGTATGTGTGCGCGCGTGCGTGTATGTGTGTGCGTGTACGTGTGTATGTGTGTGTTTGTGCACGGTGTGTATGTGTGTATGTGTGCGCGCGTGCGTGTATGTGTGTATGTGTGTATGTGTGCGCGCGTGCGTGTACGTGTGTGCGTGTGTATGTGCGCGCTCAAATGCCAGTGCTTGTGAGTGTGTAAACCGAGTAGGGCGTTTGAATTTTAAATTTAAACGTATGAGGGTTACTACGGAATGCGGACGGACAAGTATCTTTCTCTAGTTTACCGATCACTACCCCTGTACTGGCTGATAAATGCCCTAAAAGAAATCGTATAATAAGATAATATCTGAATTAATCATAAAACCAGTGTGGTGGTCAAAGAAAAACCAGTTGTAATTTTCAAATGAAACTCGCTATTCTTCGTTTGATTTTTTTGTCTTTTTATAGGATGAAATTATTTGATTTCACGTGAATACTTTTTGTTTTCTTGTTCTTTATTATTTATTTTTTTGTGTTTCAATTTTCAATCATCGTTTCTCGTTCATTTTACATATTTTGTCTTACAGTCCAAGCTAACAGATGAGAAAGAACAGAGACTGTGCGCTAGTGACACCTAGTGGTAGGTTATATAAACTAGACCTGTCCGTGTAGGCTCTAAATTACTATCATCGTACAATTACATCTCTCTCTCTCTCTCTCTCTCTTTTGCTCTCTCCCTCCATTACACTCGCTACTTCTTCCTCTCCCTCACCTCTTATGTCTCTCTCTCTCGCTCTCTGTCTGTCTGTCTGTCTCTC
>NW_014591891.1:0-870 GCF_000485595.1 Priapulus caudatus | reverse complement strand
TTAGTAGTAGTAGTAGTAGTAGTAGTAGTAGTAGTAGTAGTAGTAGTAGCGTAGTAGTAGTAGTAGTAGTAGTAGTAGTAGTAGTAGTAGTAGTAGTAGTAGTAGTAGTAGTAGTAGTAGTAGTAGTAGTAGTAGTAGTAGTAGTAGTAGTAGTAGTAGTAGTAGTAGTAGTAGTAGTAGTAGTAGTAGTAGTAGTAGTAGTAGTAGTAGTAGTATCATTACCAGTACCAGTAGCAGTAGTATTAGTAGTGCCAAGCATATAGGTCATTTCGCGATAGTTGTCTATTGTGGTAGCGCTCAAGGGTGAACATGGAAAAGAATACTGAAAGCGAACGCAAAGGTTGTGAAAAAGTACACCAAATTAGCAAAACAATAAAATAACATAAATAAACACATGAATAATAATTCAAATGGTCGGTAATTATAGAGAACAAATTTATGAATAATGTGGTGTGGGGCTTTCTGGACTCATTTCATAACTCTTAGTCTAAAGCAAGGATTGCAAGAACTAAATAAGGCGTAACAACATCCATATTTTAACAGTTTACAAATAACAGTTTCCGTTGAAGGGAAGTTTAGGTTGCACATGCTTTATCGTTTGGTTATGCCTAAATTTTTGCCCTTTTATTCTTACTTCCAGGAGTTCGATGCAGTGATGTATCCATTTATAGGTAGTCGACATATTGAGCGAACGGAGCTGAAGCAGGATGACATCAATAAATTCAGAGAGACTTATCGTAAGTGCAACGTCTATTGTTCAAACACACACACACACACACACACACACACACACACACACACACACACACACACACACACACACACACACAACAACACACACACACACACACACACACACACACACACACA
>NW_014591890.1:0-870 GCF_000485595.1 Priapulus caudatus | reverse complement strand
ATAGATAGATAGATAGATAGATAGATAGATAGATAGATAGATAGATAGATAGATAGATAGATAGATAGATAGATAGATAGATAGATAGATAGATAAATAGGTAAATAGATAAATAGATAGATAGGTAAATATATAAATAGATAGATAGGTAAATAGATATATAATAGATAGATAGAATAATAGATAGATAGCTAGCTAGCTAGGACAGACGACGGACGGACAGACACACAAATACTTATGCCCACACGTACACGCGACACACGCACACATGCACGCATGCACGCTAAAGAAGCGACAGCATCTTAATTTAAACCTCGTCGACAACTCGAACAGTTCTGTCGTTTCCTAATGCGCTTCCCAACTCACACTCCCACGTTTGCGGCAGTCACAAACACAGCCTGTCACCGAAGCGTCGATCCTAATAGACAGGCGTGAGCGCACACGCGTCCCAACACCTCAGCCAGGGTGTCATTAGAGACAGTACGAGCTTCCATACTGTACCATATCTCACATAGAGAGCAGCAATCTCATATGGGCGTGCGTTTAAAAATCAATTCACGATTAACAGTTTATGAGGGAATGAAGATAATGCACCGATACCACCAGCGTATAACTACTAGCTATATTGGAATGACGCGGTTTATATATATATGTATATATGATATATGTATAGTCTATTATTATCTATAGTCTCTATTATGGACTCTTGATATATATACACACATATATATATATATATATATATAATATATATCTGGTGTTAATAATGACAACAAAAACAATACAACAATTTTGACACAATTTGACACAAACAACAAATTTGGGCAAATTTGACAAATTTGTCATTATTAACCCGTTATATATATATAT
>NW_014591889.1:0-871 GCF_000485595.1 Priapulus caudatus | reverse complement strand
GTGTGTGTATATACTATATATATATATATATATATATATATATATATATATTATTACTGCTTTGTTCACGTATTAGCTAGAAATCTGTCACATGATCGTGCCCTTGCATGTGTGTTTGCAGGAGCTGATATTCTGTTCAGTGTTGACGTTCTACTTTGGTCTACTGAGTTCCTTTGCACCAAGCCTCGTCTGGATGCTGCTTCTCCGCGGTCTCGTCGGATTTGGTGTAGGGGGCGCTCCTCAGTCGTAAGTATAACGATGCGCAGAGATGCCGTCGCGTTGGTCGGAGTACGCACTCTTACGATCAGACGATTTTACTTTCATTATCTTACTATTGATGACGTCTAATTGAGATTAAGCTAGCGTTGTCGTGTGTGATGGAGATTTTGTGCATATAGTACCCCGTGTGAGAACGTGCAGGAGAATAGTGTAGAGGTGGGAAGTTTATCTCGTGCGTTCTGGAACGGCGAGTGCCTTTTACTGACACGAGTGTGGCCATCATTTCTGTTACAGGGTGACGCTGTATGCAGAATTTCTGCCGTCAGAGACGCGAGCCAAGTGTGTTGTGGCAGTGGAGGTCAGTGGATTGTGACACATCCCAAAATACATGCACCCACACTCATACATGCACCCACACTCATACATGCACCCACACTCATGCATGCACCCACACACTCATGCATGCACCCACACTCATACATGCACCCACACTCATGCATGTACCCACACTCATGCATGCACCCACACTCATGCATGTACCCACACTCATGCATGCACCCACACTCATACATGCACCCACACTCATGCATGTACCCACACTCATACATGCACCCACACTCATGCATGTACCCACACTCATGCATGCACCCAC
>NW_014591888.1:0-871 GCF_000485595.1 Priapulus caudatus | reverse complement strand
CAAAAGACAGGAAAGTCAATATGCAGGAGTGGGTGCCACGCTTATTCGAGCGGGATATCATCTCTGGAGACTGGGTCTACATGCACGCAGAGTAAGCCATCTTATCCTCCCTCTTAGCGCTACACTTTTGAAGATGAGATGATGATGAAGAAGAATGAATATGTCAAGATGTCAGAATTGTTCTATCATTAAAAGCTCGCAGTCAGCACACTGCGACCAATATTGATTCGCACTGATATCGATCGATAATGACGCTGCAATCAGTATTGATCTGCCCTGATATGGATCAATGCTGACACTGATCAATATGGATCTGGATCGTTATCAATCGACACTAACGCTGCAATCGATATTGATTGGAATCGATATTGATTGAAGCTGGCACCAATCAATATTTATCCGCACCGATATCGATCCGCGCTTGTACTGACCGACGGCTATTTGCTTTTGCTCAGCCTGCGTCCGTGGGACAGCCACAATGACGTCGTCCAGTACGAGCACAACTTTGTCGTGCAGACGAAGACGATGCATCACACGGCGATCGTGCGCACGACCAGCATCCTCAGCGTCGAGGAGGCGCCCGACGGCGGCAAGCGAATCTTGGCGAGCGGCAGGTACGGTGGCGCCCCCTGCGGTGCGGACTCACGCTGGGTGGGAGGGGGGGGGTGTTTGTGCATCTTGCTCAAGCGACAATTGGGATGGGATTGCGGAGGGGATGTAAGGGTGTTTGCGCGACGTGTTTGTGCGGCAGTTGCGTGCGTGAAGAGAGGGACTGAATGTCTCACACAGTGAATGATAAGACTACTGCATAATTCGTAATGGCTCTCTCTCTCTCTCTCTTTCTCTCTTTTCTCTCTCTCTCTCTCTCTCT
>NW_014591887.1:0-871 GCF_000485595.1 Priapulus caudatus | reverse complement strand
ATAAATATATATATAATATACAGATATGATATATTCATATATATATATAAATATATATATATAATATACATACAGAGTCGAGCCTGTGTTGGTAAGTTAGTCCCCTTCCTAGAAGGGACATCTGATTGTAAAGTGGCAGTAATACGGCAAAAGCATTTTTGTTTGAATGGGCACCTACGTCTAAAGGACGTCTAACATGTCTAAATGACACTCTCATGGTTTTCTTGGTGTGATCCTTACATACTGACTACACATGATATGTAATATACAATGTAATATATATGATTGAATATATCAGGTGCATAACAACACTTAAACTTTATTTCGTGTCGTTACGGTAAATCATCACGTAGCTCCAATTAACCAATCTAATTAACCAATCTAATTAACCAATCTAATTAAAGTAATTAACCGATTCCACGAATAATATTCACCCTGTTGCATGTACAGTGCTGCCACCGGTGGCCGAATTCTCGCCAGACTCGCATGCAGGAGGGGAGCTGGCGCGTCCAGGGGGCGGAAAACGCTGCTGCGACATGCCGCCATCTTGGAAGATACCGCGCCTGAAACAAGAGAGCATGACAGTTGAGCATACTACCTGAAAAATAACCAGAAGTGAGGTCTTAACCTTTCGCTTGGTATGTTGCAATGGCTGGATGTGACTTAGATCCTACAGAGATCTCACAATCATGTGTCATTGCTGAAATATGATAATGAACAAGAATTAACGACTACCCCCCCCTTCACCGCGGCCGCGGCCGCCACCACCACCACCACCACCAACACCGCCACAGCCAGCAGCAGCACCACCAGCACCGCCGCTGCCGCCACCAGCAGCAGACGCACCACCACATTAAAATCACTACTGCAA
>NW_014591886.1:0-871 GCF_000485595.1 Priapulus caudatus | reverse complement strand
CATTCTCTCTCTCGTCCTTTCACACGCTCTTGCACTTTCTCTAGTCGTCTTTCTCACGCGATTCTCTCCCTCCCCTTCTCTTAGTCTCTCTAGTAGTCGGTGAACATACCATACAAGACACAGCGAATTACGAACAAAAATGGTTCTAAAATTTCGTTCGTAAATAAATTCACAGAACGTCTTAATCCAAATTAATCCGAGCTTGCTTTGTTTCTCAAAAAAATCCTCCCAATAGTCAGCGTACGTTTGATAATACCAGGAGTGGATAATAGAGACTATTAACCACTCCTGATAATACTATACCACACAATCGAATATATGCAACGTTACATTGTCATTGATGCTACAAAACACCAGCAGATTTATAACTTGTATGCGCCAGTATGCGCTATCGTATAATAAATATTACCTACGAATAGCTCCGCACATTTCTTGATATGTTCAACTGTGGGAGGCAGGTAACCACTCAATCGTTGCACGACGTTGCGTCGAAACCGTGATAATTATCTGTGTCTTCCAGCGATGCGATTGGCACTAGAAATCATATTTAATGTGCATGGATTTATTGTGCTATTGATATGAGCGTGAAAAACGAAAAGCGGAGAACGAATCAGCGTTGACTGAATCGAATATAGACTATTTGGCTTACAGGCTGACAGCTTAAAGATATTATAGATATAATTTTGTGTAATACACAATAACATACAATACAATCAAGAATGCGATTTTTTTAAACCCAACTTTCGCGCTCTCTCTCTCATTTTTTACACCCCCTATCTCTTTCTCTCCTTTTGTCTCTACAAACACGAGCGCGCGCGCACGCACGCACGCCCTCTTTCTTTCTCTTTGCTCCATCTCTCTCTCTCTCTCT
>NW_014591885.1:0-871 GCF_000485595.1 Priapulus caudatus | reverse complement strand
GCATAGTGCCTAGCTTTACCATCAAATAATCTCAACTCCTCCTCATCCATCATCATCATTAGGCGCTTATGGCTTTATTGCAAATATCAGAACCTGGCATGTCAACTGCTCCCCACGAGCACCGTTTAGCTGCGGGTATTGATCTTGGAACCACTAATTCCCTCGTTGCATCGGTAAGAAGTGGTGATGCTGCTACTTTGGCTGATCAACAAGGACATCACTTATTGCCATCAGTGGTGCGATATTTACAAGATGGATCAGTGATAGTGGGTGAAGCAGCGAAAGCGGCTGAAACAACAGATCTACGCAACACCATATCATCGGCTAAACGCCTATTAGGGACGTGGCATAGAAGATGTCAAAACATTGGCTGGGGTGTTGCCCTATGAGTTTGCTAAAGATGAGTCACAGCTTCCACTTATTCACACTATCGCAGGTAATATTTCTGCCATAGAAGTATCGGCAGAAATATTGAAAACGCTAAAAGCGCGTGCAGAAAATACGCTGGGTGGCGAACTTAAGGGCGTGGTCATTACGGTACCTGCTTATTTTGATGATGCGCAACGTCAAGCCACCAAAGATGCGGCTCGTTTGGCTGGTTTGAATGTCTATCGCTTATTGAATGAACCGACAGCAGCAGCCGTTGCCTACGGTTTGGATCAGGGTGAAAGCGTCGATGAAAAAATTATCGCGGTGTATGACTTGGGTGGTGGTACTTTCGACATTTCTATATTACGTTTGAATCGTGGCGTTTTTGAAGTGTTAGCAACAGGGGGTGATTCTGCTCTAGGTGGTGATGACTTTGACCACCTTATTGCGGAATGGATTTTACAACATGTGAGCGTCGAGGTGCATGCCGACCCTAGGATAT
>NW_014591884.1:0-871 GCF_000485595.1 Priapulus caudatus | reverse complement strand
TATATATATATATATAATATATATATATATATATATAT
The DNA here is from genome assembly GCF_000485595.1 of Priapulus caudatus. Taxonomy (NCBI): domain Eukaryota; kingdom Metazoa; phylum Priapulida; class Priapulimorpha; order Priapulimorphida; family Priapulidae; genus Priapulus; species Priapulus caudatus. The sequence continues at coordinate 833 of NW_014591884.1, read as the reverse complement.
ATATATGATCTATACCTGTAACGTTTGTCACATCCGACTTCGATTGAAATGCATCATACATTCATATGCTTCATACGTATATTATATCGCCGTCGTCGGCATCCGTACGTCTCGGGAGACGATGGTGTAGCAATTGAGTCAGGTGCTATAACATTTCCTTGAGTGGCTGCAGAGACCCACTCTGGAATGGCAATCTCTCGTACAGTGGCTGCAGATGACGGAGGAAAGCTCCTTGGCAGAGGCTGCCCTTGCTTTTCTCTTGGCTCTCTTCTCCGCGAACTGGTCACTTCTGGTGTCTTCAGCCGTCCACACTCCGCCTCTGACGACGTTTCACGACCGTCTGCTATGCCCTCCCAGGTGTTGGGACTGATGCCTGGCAGCTTCAAGTTCTTCTTGCACACAACTCTGAAGCGGAGTTTCGGTCTTCCAACTGGGCGTGGCCCTACACAAAGTTCTCCAGATAGCATGTCCTTTGGGATGCGCCCAGCGTCCATGCGGCGTACATGACCCAGCTACTTGAGACGTCTCTGCGCAGAGTAATGTGGGCATGCTTGAAATGTCTGCTCGCTGAAGGACCTCTGCGTTGGACACTCTGTCCTGCCACGGAATGCGCAGAATGCGCGTAAGGCAGCGAAAGTGGAAGCTGTTAAGCCCGGCGCACACGTGAGTTATTTTACTCAAGTAAAATAACTCACGTGTGCGTCGGGCTTATGTCGTTATTAAAATTAACATTAATTCGTCATTAAGTCGTTCAGTAAGTATTAAGCCGGCTATTAAGTCGTTTCTTTTGACTGGCATACGTTGTCCAGGACTCACTGCCGTACAAGTAAAGT
>NW_014591883.1:0-872 GCF_000485595.1 Priapulus caudatus | reverse complement strand
GTACGTAGTACTAGTACGTCGTACGTACGTCGTACGTACGTACGTAACGTACGTACGTACGTACGTCGTACGTACGTCGTACGTACGTACGTACGTACGTACGTACGTACTACTACTACTCTCTCTCTCTCTCTCTCTCTCTCTCTCTCTCTCTCTCTCTCTCTCTCTCTCTCTCTCTCTCTCTCTCCTCTGTGCGGTCGGCGAATGATTAGAAGAGCATGTTACATTGTATTTGTCGGCCGGCCTGCCGACTCGTTGTTTGCTCGCTCTGTTTGCATCAGTAATGGATGTGGACGTGTTTTTTGTGCGTGTGCATTACACGTATAAATATTCATGTGCAGACGTGACGCTCGCGTGTTAACCGGCCTTGCCTTGACGGTTACTGCCAGCCGACGTAATGTCGGCCGACGTAATGCAGCCGACGTAAAGCAGCCGACGTAATGCAGCCGACGTAATGCAGCCGACGTAATGCAGCCGACGTAATGTAGCCGACGTAATGTAGCCGACGTAATGTCGACGTACGTAATGCTGCCGACGTAATGTCGACGTACGTAATGCTGCCGACGTAATGTCGACGTGCGTAATGCAGCCGACGTAATGCAGCCGACGTAATGCAGCCGACACAATGTCGGCCGACGTAATTCAGCCGATGTATGTGGAGCAGAGAGAGGCGAGTGGGGAGAGAAAGGGTTAACATGATACGTGTCGCTCGTTCCCGCGTTGCTACGAGCGGCTTGAACACTATAGTAAACCTTACAGCCGCAGCCGTGTGAGCTTTTCCGGCTGGTAATGTATATATTTAGACACTTCGACTCCCCCGCAAAGACACGAGCAAATCCCTCCCGCGTAAATCTCTGCTTGGTTTGTGTGTG
>NW_014591881.1:0-872 GCF_000485595.1 Priapulus caudatus | reverse complement strand
CACGCATGCACACACACGCATGTACACACACGCATGTACACACACGCATGTACACACACGCATGCACACACACACACGCATGTACACACACGCATGCACACACACGCATGTACACACACGCATGTACACACACGCATGTACACACACACACACACGCACACACGCATTTACACACACGCATGCACGCACACAAGCATCTACATACGCGCCACACGCATGTACACATGCATGCACACACACGCATGTACATACGCGCATGCACACACGCACACACGCATGCACGCACACGCATACACACACGCACGCACGCACACACGCATCTACATACGCGCCACACGCATGCACACACGCGCATGCACACACGCGCATACACACACGCGCGCGCACATACGCACGCACATACGCACGCATGTACACACACGCACGCACGCACGCACGCACACACGCATTTACACACACGCATGTACACACACGCATGTACACACACGCATGTACATACACGCATGTACACACACGCATGTACACACACGCATGTACACACACGCATGTACATACGCGCATGTACATACGCGCATGTACACACACGCATGTACATACGCGCATGTACATACGCACACACACGCACTGATTCATGTCCTCACGCACGTCTATCATGCATTTACATTTATTAAATAGCGAGGTTTTATCACTCTCTGTAACTCCAGCCGAAATTAAGTAAGAGATGACGCACGCCTGACTACTCTTATGTCCGACCTCATCAAGATTGAGTTCATATATTACCTTTCTCGCCGTCTTCTTCTTCTCTCTCTGTCTCTCTCTCCTTTTTCTTCTTCTTCTCGCGCTCTCTCTTTCTCTTTCTCTCTCTCTCTCTC
>NW_014591880.1:0-872 GCF_000485595.1 Priapulus caudatus | reverse complement strand
CTCTCTCTCTCTCGCTCTCTCTCTCTCTCTCTCTCTTGTGTATTCTCTGTACATCATCTATGATCTCGGTGAAGCGGGCCACCATCTGTGAGCTGTAGATCTCTCCTAGTATCGCGTGCTGCTTGCTCTGTTTCTTCGTTGAAGAGAGGAGCGTCTGCCAGCAGCTATACGTGGACAACATGCCCCACTGCTCCCTCCTGCCAGAACCAAATAATACAGTTATATATATATATATATATATATATACAACATATATATATATATATATAGGATTGTCATCAATAATCGCGATGGATTTAGCGTACCGATATCGAATCGAAATAAAAAACGAAAAATATGCGCATCCGCAATACAGTAATCACAATAAAGAATTACAAAATAAATATATAATAGATATATATAAATAATATACGAATATATATATATGCAATAATCATGTGTGTGTATATACAGTGTAGCCCCGTTATAACCGCATAGGTTGGGGTCCATAAAAGCACGCGAAAAGCGAGGTCCCACTACCAATCGGGATAATATACGTGCCTATATAAGAGCAAAAAAAGGGGGTCAACGACTCATCGCGTTATATCCGAATTCGAGTTAAATCGAGGTGCGACGTAAAATCTCGATTCTCTACTAGTATATATCACAGGGACAACATGCTCAACTGCTCCCGCCTACTGCCAACAAGACAATGGTTTATTATAAATATACAGGAACACGCCCATAATCTACATCATGTACAATCATATACAATCATCCCATCATCCATCATTGCAAGTCATCATCATCATCATTGCCCAATCATCATCATCATCAATCATCATCATCATTGCAGTCAATTCAATCATTCATCATCATCAATCATCATCTTG
>NW_014591879.1:0-872 GCF_000485595.1 Priapulus caudatus | reverse complement strand
AGACTTTAATGAAGAATCTTTATTTCTGAAATTCTTCATTAAAGTCTGTCTGATGATCGCGTAAGCGTGAAACTAAATAAGTCTTGTCTTTAATTTATCTACAGACTACAATTTATTACCCTCTGCAACTTAACACATCGAGCACTCTACCGACAGTATAGACTCAAGCCTCCAGACTTATATATATATATATATATACACACATACATATATATCAGGAGTTAATAAAGACAAATCGTCTTTATTAACTCCTGATATATATGGTTAGGACCGAAGAATGCGAAAAGTCCAAATGTTTTCTAGCATGTCGCGTTGGCATGGCAACCCGCCACGATTGCAGTTACGTCCATTTCGTCGCGCACCTATACGAATCAATATGTCTGTTCAGACGTCGCCATCATCTGCTCACCTCCCGTAACAAACATTATATCTGGCGGTATTGGCTTTTACACCCTGTCCATTACAATGAAACGTGTGTATTGCCTGGGCTTGTGTGTGCGTGCGCGGGTGTGCGCGCGCGAGTGGTCGTGGTTGTGTGCAATGCAGTGATGTACGTCTTGGCTTGTGCTGTAGGCGTAATAGCTTGTTATGTCCGCGCGGTTTCTTCGAGCTAACGTCGTATTGTAATTCAGTTGATGGCGGTAATGACACGTGCACACACGCGAATTTTGTCGTTAGGCGTGATTTTCATTTACGGTAAAATACCCGACACCCTAATTAGTGTGGTAATTAGTATTGTAATTAGTGTTGTAATTAGTGTTGTAATTTTTACGCAGACTTCAACGCGCGCTAGTTTCTCATCGTCGTTGTACTTTGTGATATCGATTGATGAATTAGGCGTGGAGGCGTTAGACTGAGTGAGATAGCGAAGG
>NW_014591878.1:0-872 GCF_000485595.1 Priapulus caudatus | reverse complement strand
GCACACACACACACGTGCAAACATCGTGCGAACGGTGTAAAGAAAACACAGATGCAAACCCGCGTGTACACGTGCGAAAAGACACACGTGCAAAGAACACAAAGCTTACTCACGCACGCACGCACGCACGCACGCACGCACGCACCGACCCTACCGCCCAAACACTCGCCCTATGGGTGTACGCACATAATATTATAGTGTAGTCGTGGGTGTGTACCAGTTGTGTTCTTGCGGATATGTTATATGTATATCTATCCATATATATATATATATAATATATCCTATGTATAATATAATATATATATTTGCCTATAATATGTTATATCTATAATATTGTCAATATCACCAACTGCGCCTCAAGTATATTAGGAGGGAGTGCGGTAAGTTAGATGCCACGCTTTAGCATCACGTAAACTCACATCGACCAAAGGCTCGGTGGATGGCCCCAGCTTCAAGCTCTCCTTTCCCAATGCCGTTGTTACTAGCTGATTCGTATCCTCCTCCACGTCCGTCGGGTGACGCATCAGTGGCGCCTCCTGGCGCTTGCCGCCTCTCCAGCCTTTGGAGAAGAAGATCTGTGCGGAGCTCTCGTGTATGTACAGGCCAAGGAGACAGGTGGCGAGGATTAAGATGCAGTGCATGTTGTTTATAGTGGTGCTGTGTTGTGCCCGCGTGTCCCGCACGAGTCTGTCGCTAGGACGTCGTGTGTAAACCTCTCTGTAGGAAAGCAAAAACAGCAGTTATAATGCGAGAACGATGTATTACGATATATATATATCTATATATAGCGAGAGAGAGAGAGAGAGAGAGAGAGAGAGAGAGAGAGAGAGAGAGAGAGAGAGAGAGAGAGAGAGAGAGAGAGAGAGAGAGAG
>NW_014591877.1:0-872 GCF_000485595.1 Priapulus caudatus | reverse complement strand
CGAATTTTTTTTTATCGCATCACGAGTGCTGCGATTGTGGCTCTCTAGGACAATGCCAGAAATTCCAGCGAAATACTACCTTCCTCGGCAACACTTTAGCGGGTCCAGTATTCCTAGTAAACTCCGCTTTCTGCGTTTTCAGATAATATATATATTATATATATATATATAATATCCGCCGTCCTATCTATACCCTTACATAGCAGCGCCCTAAGGTAGCAGCACACTTCACCATTCTTCGTTGCTCGTACAGGCCAAATTTTCTCGTCGCCGCAATTTTTGCCGTCGCGTCACCAGCACATCTTCACCACAGCTTGCCCACCACGAGCCAATTTGTCCTTTCGGTTGCAAAATCAACCGGTTATAATTCTCGCTCAATCGTAGGTTTCACCCACATAAATTCCGTGCGTGTTTTTATGTGTCGTTGCCGCCCCCTCACACTTGCGCCATTTTGTGGCGACCATACGAAAATTGCCTGTACGAGCAACGAAAATGGTGAAGTGTGCTGCCCGCTTAAGACAGGGCAGTGCCACCACAACGAATTCGCGAGGTGGCAATTTGCGGTTTAAATGATTAACGACAGCCTAACGTCATTTCCTGCCAGCGTCAGGTCGCTGACTTTTCTATGTACATTAGCATAGCTGGAGAATCGTAGCGCGATGCTGTCAGCAGAGTGAATTTTTTAAATTTCGCCATTTTCCAGTTTGAGCGTATGAGATCGGCCGAAGAAAATTATCCTTGCTGTCCAGGGCGACGAACGACGTGAGCGCCGTTTCTATGTACATTAGCATAACTAGAGAATCGTAGCGCGATGCTGCGAGCAGTGTGAATTTTGACATATATAACATTTTTAAATAACATCTCCTTAATCT
>NW_014591876.1:0-872 GCF_000485595.1 Priapulus caudatus | reverse complement strand
TACGTGGTGGTATGTTGCGGGCTTTAGAAAAAGCGTCCCGTCAGTGACGAATTGATTGAAACGGCGATTATCGGTATCAAGAAAAAAATTCTGGGTAGTAGCCAGCGTGAAGTGCGCTCTGAATGGATTGGTGAGCGTGTCATGGAAACCTTACGCGAACTGGATGACGTCGCCTATATTCGTTTTGCTTCTGTCTATCATAGCTTTAACGATATCAGTGAGTTCATCGCTGCCATTAAAGTGATGGAACAAACCTCCGCCTCTTAGCCTCCCCTTTTTTGTTTGTCTATGAAAATACCCCCACAGCATTATCGTTATATGGCGCAGGCCATAGCATTAGCGCGTAAAGGTTTGTATACCACTCATCCTAATCCGCGCGTGGGTTGCGTTATTGTTAAAGATAATGAAATAGTAGGTGAAGGATTTCATCAGCGGGCAGGGCAGGCACATGCGGAAGTCATTGCATTGCGTGATGCCGCTGATAAAGCACAAGCTGCAACGGCTTATGTTACTTTAGAGCCGTGTTCACATACTGGGCGAACGCCACCGTGCGCGAAGGCTCTCATTGCAGCTGGTATATCGCGTGTGGTGGTGGCGATGCAAGACCCAAACCCTTTAGTTTCAGGAAAAGGCATTAAACTTTTACGTGATGCTGGGCTTGATGTATTCGTTGGTGTGTTGGAAAAAGAAGCCGAGGCATTAAATCTTGGTTTTATCAAACGTATGCGTACTGGTTTGCCGTGGGTGCGGGTTAAAATGGCAATGAGTCTTGATGGACGCACGGCAATGGCTTCGGGTGAAAGTCAATGGATAACCGCAAGGCATGCGCGGGCGGATGTGCAAAAATATCGCGCCTCAGCCGATGCCATCTT
>NW_014591875.1:0-873 GCF_000485595.1 Priapulus caudatus | reverse complement strand
GAGTGCGAAGTTGTTGGTTAAAAACTGATATTTTTACCTGTATCCTGATCCACAAAACCTACTCTGCGTAGCTTGGGTGTCCCGCGTTTCAGAGCGTGCGCACTGTTAAGCTGAATAATCTCATCGCTGATAACGCCCTTCGATTCTATGATGGACTTGCATTCCAACACTCTATAAACCGCTTTTGTTCTCAGGCGAGTAACGAAGCTAACCCCTTGAACTGTAAGGTCTGCGAACCACTTATAATCCACATAGCCCTTGTCGAAGGCAACGATACTGCCCTTTGGAAATCGGAACTTTCGACCCTCAATCATATCGTTTTCATTGCCGTCACTGAGAGCGACAAACTCTGGCAACATGTTGCCGTGATTAAGTCCCACGCTTAATTTTACATTTGCGGTGTCAGCTCGGTGTGCTGCCCAAGGGAATAGTTTTAACGACAGATCAATGGCACTGGCGTCCAATGAATAAAGCGGGTTTTTAAAGCGAAACTTATGCTGAGAGGGCTGCTGCTTACAGCGATTAAGCAGTCGATAAAAAACGGATTGGTAGAGTTCAGCGGGTTGTTTTTCGTTGAGGCGAGCCAAGGTGGAACGAGCAATAGGTTTAGCGCCAAGATGATAGAGCTTAGCTTGTTGAGCCTCTAAATTGGACTCAATGTCTCGCAGGCTTTGACGACCAGAGAGCTGTGACATAGCCATACCAATGAATTGATCCCAGCGAGTGGCTGAGCGTAGTTTTTGGCCTTTATGGTGCTCTTTTGCCAGCCCTTCAAATTCATGTCTCGAAAGAGGTTTTAGCAGTTGCTGAAATGCGGTGTTATTATGTGACAAAGCCTGAGTCCCTTATTGTTCAATAGTTTCTTCGCAGAAC
>NW_014591874.1:0-873 GCF_000485595.1 Priapulus caudatus | reverse complement strand
CTCCTCCTCCGGCCTCTTCCGTCGCTCCTCCGTGCTCCTCCGTGCTCCTCCTCCGGCCTCTTCCGTCACTCCTCCGTGCTCCTCCGTGCTCCTCCTCCGGCCTCTTCCGTCGCTCCTCCGTGCTCCTCCGTGCTCCTCCTCCGGCCTCTTCCGTCGCTCCTCCGTGCTCTTCCTCCGTCGCTCCTTCGTGCTGTCTTGTGTTTGCTAGGTTTTCACGTTTGGCACGCGCGAGAAGTCGGCCACGTGTTCGGCATGTTTAATACATTTTACGTAGACATTTTACGTAATGTGTTAGACATTCTGCACTCACTTATTCAGCCCTACCGCCGCCTCGCTCATGATCTCATCCGGCGGAAACGATGGTCTGGCGCGCTTCGTATGTATACTATCAGCTCTATCGCAGCTGGTCGGGAAAGTCCTGTGTGCCATTTATATGATCCCCGCAGTTTGACGCTTGATTCATGTAGGCGGACACCCCTCGGGAGTAAAAAAAAAACTTGGGTGAATCTCTTGAATCATGGGTAAGATAGTGAAATTCAGATGGCGTCTCCACGATGGCCGTCAATTCATTAATTTGACAATAAACTCCCACCTATTCTATGCATAGGAGGTTGATTTTGGTTTTTCTGTCTATCCCTATATTTTATGCCGGTCAGGTCTAATCCATTTAAAACTGATACCCGTTACCGAAAATCGCTGCATCATTGCTTAATCTAAGAGGCCGTCGAAAGGAACACGTGTATCATTAAACGCTATAACTGTCTTCTGTTTCTAGACTTTTTTTGATCTTTTAGAACGGTTAATTCTCTTCGCTGTCTTATCCTCAGTGTGTCTTAGCATCCGCATAGTCATACCTCTGTCAAGTGATTAATA
>NW_014591873.1:0-873 GCF_000485595.1 Priapulus caudatus | reverse complement strand
CCTCCCTTTATCGCACAAACATTGCAGGAGTCTGGAGGGACGGACAGAGCCTTCCGCCGCATCCTCCCTCCGTCGCACAATTAATTAATGCAGGAATCTGAACGGCATGTACAGATGAACGGACGGACGGAGCGTCGCGGTAACGTCCGCGGTGGTGGCGGGCGCGGCGCGTGGGTTACTTTGCGGCGCGGTCTCTCGCAATCGTTTAATAATAGTTCGTCGAACAATCGACTCGAGCGTGAGCGGCTGCGTTTTATCTCAGCAGGTTCGGCTGCGGACCTAGAGGGCGCCGGCGCGGTGGACGTTGCCGCGCCACGGAGGAGCAGGGTCTACACGGCCGGCTCGCGCCCACGCCTTCCCACCCTGAGCAGACCGGATCCACATCACGCCATCAGCGGTACGTAAACGCATACGTTAACACGTGTGTTAACATGTACGTTAACTCTTACATTAACGCATGTTAACATGTACGTTAACACAATCATAGATTAACACATGTTAACATGTACATTAACAGGTGTATTAACACGTGTATTAACACATGTTAACATGTACATTAACACGTGTATTAACACATGTTAACATGTACATTAACACATGTTAACATGTACATTAACACAATCATAGATTAACACATGTTAACATGTACATTAACACGTGTATTAACATATACATTAACACATGTTAACATGTACATTAACACGTGTATTAACACATGTTAACATGTACATTAACACGTGTATTAACACATACATTAACACATGTTAACATGTACATTAACACGTGTATTAACACATGTTAACATGTACATTAACACGTGTATTAACACATGTTAACATGTACATTAACACGTGTATTAACACATACATTAAC
>NW_014591872.1:0-873 GCF_000485595.1 Priapulus caudatus | reverse complement strand
TCGCCTTCGACGACGTAAAATTAACAAAATAACGAGTAATGCTCTCTTTATTTATGGAGGCCGCCATTTTGAAAAGTCACATGATCGATCTCACAATATTTATCCTGATTTGAATCGGTAACCAGCTTTGAAACTGATCCTGATACTAGTACAGTTGTTAACTGACTTGAGCCTAGGGTATGTCAGCCAAACGAGTACAAGCAACAGAGGCATTGTGGGTAACAATGGTCACAATCGGGGAGCATTCAGCAGCAACTATGAGTGCAATTGTGTCCTATGTGTTATTGCATCCTAGCTCATATGATGAAGTTGCAATAAGGATGCTGGCTTATTGAAGGTTCTATGTGGTACTATGGTAGAATCCACAAAAATGAGCGAACCCTGCTCAAAAGTTACCTGTCTTGGACTGGGGGATAGGCTGCTATTTCCAACACTGATGAGACTAGTTTGCACGGTCTACCTTTACAACAAAGCTAATACAATTAAGCTAAAGTGTAATATTTGGTCATTTATAAGTAGAGTGTGAATCTTTGATGTTAATTGTTATAAATACATGTCTCCTTTCATCACCAGAAACAATCAAGGATCTAATTAGGTACTTAAAGAGAGAAGACAATACATGTGATATCCGTCGACAACTTGGCAGCACGCAGATTCTTCAGAATGACCTGGTTCACATAATAAAGTTCTACAATGATGAGGAGATACTCTTTGATGCAACACTTAGGTATGGGCAATTAATAATATTATTCTAAATTACTCAGCAAACCTGTAAATTCTCTCTTAACATCGAAATGTCCTAGGCCCTTTCGTAACGATAAAACCAAGATAAAACTATAAACGAGCAGTTGTCGCCAACTACATGTATCCCCC
>NW_014591871.1:0-873 GCF_000485595.1 Priapulus caudatus | reverse complement strand
GATAGGGATAGAGAGATGGAGAGAGAGAGAGAGAGAGACAGAGACCGACAGACATAGACCGAGAGAGGGAGAGGAGAGGGGAAGCGTGAGTGAGATGAGAGCGTGCTTGATGTGAGAGCGAGCTCATCTATAGCCGACCTGGTTGCTGACCGTGGTTGATGAGACCTGGTTGCTGACCGTGGTTGATGAGACCTGGTTGCTGACCGTGGTTGATGAGACCGCATCATCACTGGCCGTGGCACGCTACCGATCCCGGCTATCCCCCACAGGATGGTTTACAGCGCACACAGATAAATATTTAGAAAGAAATCGCCGCACTGACAACGTATTATGGACACGTGCGCGAGGCGTGCCTTTTAGAAGTCGGCCCATCGGCTTTAACTGTCTCCACTTCCTCCGCTGTTCTTCCCCGTCCGCCCTCCTTCCCCTCCGCCCTCCACCTCCACCTCCGTCCTCCTTTTCCGCCCTCCCCTCCGCCCTCCCCTTCCGCCCTCCTCCTCCTTCCGCATTGTCTCCCCACCCTGCCCGCTGTCCTATCCCTCCGCCCCCCCCTTTCCCGTTGCCATCCGCTGCCTTCCGCGCTGTCTTCTCCCGCTGCCACGCCTTTTTACCCTCTCCTACCCCTTCCCACTTTCTTTTTAACACCCCGCCATTTCTAAGACAGCCATCCACTGTCTTCAATATATTTTCAATGGTTTCCACCCCTTTGCTATTTTTGTACTATCACAAGTCCTTCTTCCCTTGAAAGTGTTTTTACTCACTCTCCGCGGTATCTTACATGCGGTATCATCATCCCTACTCCTTCCGCTCCTTATACATCTGTTTCCTGCCACTCGTAACTATCCCTATGCCATTTCTAGTTTACCCTTCTCC
>NW_014591870.1:0-873 GCF_000485595.1 Priapulus caudatus | reverse complement strand
GTCTCACTCTCTCTCACGCACTCGCACACTCTCACACGCACTCTTACACTCTTTTAAACTTTCTCACTCTCTCTCTCTCTCTCACGCACTCGCACACTCTCACACGCACTCTTACACTCTTTTAAACTGTCTCACTATCTCTCTCACGCACTCGCACACTCTCTCGAACTGTATCACACTCTCGCACACCGTCTCACTATCGTTCTTTCTTTCTCACGCACTCTCCCACACTTTCTCACTCTCTCTCTCTCTCACTCTCCCACACACACTCTCTCACACTCTCTCACACCGTCTCAATCTCTCACTCTCTCTCTCTCACTCTCTCTCTCTCTCTCTCTCTCTCTCTCTCTCTCTCTCTCTCTCTGTCACCTTCTCTCACCACCTCTCTCACTCACCTTCTCTCTCGCTGTCTCTCACGCTGCTTCGCATTCTCTTACAGTCCGTATCTCGGACGCTCACAGCGTGCTGGCTCTAATTAACCCCTTTCAATAGCTCCCAACACGACAAACACGCCAGCACTGTCATAGAGTGCCCCCGACCGCCGTTCCCGCTCACATCTCGCGCGTTAACAACAATGCTCGCGGCGACGTGGCGACCGTCTGCGAATTCTCGCTTGTGTTTCCGGCTCATGTCGGCGTTCGCCTCGCTGGTACTGATGGAGATGCTGACGCTGATGCGGAGAGGAAGCCGTCGCCATGGCAGCCGGTGACGCCGGGATGCCAAGGCGTGACCATCATCAGCGGAGGCTGAGAGAGAAGGGGAGGCGGAGGGGAAGGGGGAGGGGAGGGGAGCGGAAGAGGGAGGAGGAGGGAGGTAGAGAAAGGGAGAGGGGAGAGGAGGGGAGGTAGAGAGAGGGAGAGAGAGAGAGAGTGG
>NW_014591869.1:0-873 GCF_000485595.1 Priapulus caudatus | reverse complement strand
GAGAGAGAGAGGAGAGAGACAGACAGACAGACAGAGAGAGAGAGATGGGAGAGAGAGAAAGAAAGAGGGGGAAGGAAGGAGAGAGCACCTTATGCTGGACATTAACCCCTAACAGATACACCCCCCCGGACAGATAACCCCTAACACGGACTCACCTTCATACTGGGGTCTACGAGTTGTGTGATTTTCTCGATGAGGAGGTCGTGCACGCGCGGGTGGAATCTGTACACCGAGCCGTCCACAGCGATCACAACTTCGTCCCGATTTATCTTCTGTAGCAGCGCGGCCAAACCTGCGGATGCACGAGATCTCGCGTTATCTCACCATTTATAAATGTGTTACAATACATTGTTTTATTCACAATACATTCTACAATGTTTTATTGCTTATTTTTTGTTGATTTTTTGTGATTTTGTTGTTGTTGTAGTACTATTTTTCTGTTCCTTCGTCAACTAACATAATAATAGATACTAATATGATATATTATAATGTTATATCATATGTACTTGAATATATTAATTGGTGAAACTTGAAAAGGAAGAAAGACCCGGTTCTACGGAGAACTTACAGCCTGGCCAAGCTCACTAGTGATTACTGTGCTACAGTTAAACCTGCATTAGTAGGTTCCTTATAGAAAGGACACCTGTTACTTTTTATCTTCCCCCTCCCTCGACCCCTCCCCCGACCCCTTCTTCCCTCTCCCCCTCCCACCTCCCCCACCTCATCCCTCGCCCCCTCTCTCCCTCTCCCACTCACCCGCCCCTCAACCCCTCTCCCTCGCCCCCCTCCCTCTCCTTCGCTCTCACCACGAGTACACACTACAGGTACACTACATACTACTCACAGGTACGATGCTCGCGACGAGACCACCTC
>NW_014591866.1:0-874 GCF_000485595.1 Priapulus caudatus | reverse complement strand
GAGAGAGAGAGAGAGAGAGAATGAGAGAAATAGAATACGATGTTAAAGTTTAAATGCCCTATTCTATTTTTCATATATTTTCATTTATTTTTATATCTACATGGGTGTTCGTGTGTTTTTACTTATATATCTCGTATATATGTAACCATAGAAAGAAAGGAGATGAGAGAGAATGATGATGAGGGAATGATGAGAGAATGATGATACAGACCGCGGTCAGCATGACAGCAGCAGGCCGCAGCATGAACGCGTAAACCACGCAAAAAAACACAACAACGATAATCGGCCTCTCAGCAGCAAGAAAACTTTCCGCAGAACAAATCGCTTCATCAGTGAATGACTGGCAGCCCGCGCGCGGCAGCAGCCGACAGCAGCGGTGGGGTTTTCGTATGGAAATCACTTCGCTAAGCGCGTTATTACTTAATGTTCGTTCGGCCGCCGCCGCCGCCGCCGCTGCTGCTGGCTGCTGCGGGCTGCAGCAGTAGCAGCAGCGGCGGTGGTGGATGCTGCATGATTCATGAAGCTTGCACACAGACGGTAATCGGAGGGATGCGGAGCGTCGGCGACGACGACGATGAGCAGATAGGCTCGGCGCATCAGCCGCTCGGCTTTTGCGTAGAAGCCGATGATACACCACTTCAACTTGTCATCACGTCAAGCCGGCCGCCGGACGAGCGCACCGCAGCACCGCATGCAGAGACGATAACTGCCGGGTGGAGGCGGGGTGGTATAGAAGATGCAGTGGTAGGGGTGGGGTGGTAGGGGTGGGGTGGTAGGGGTGGGGTGGTAGGGGTGGGGTGGTAGGGGTGGAGTGGTAGGGGTGGGACGGTAAGGGTAGAGTGGTAGTGGTAGGGTGGTAGGGGTGGGGTGGTAG
>NW_014591865.1:0-874 GCF_000485595.1 Priapulus caudatus | reverse complement strand
CAGTGTCTGTGGTACTTCTCTCTCCTTAATGGATGCGGGTGTACCTACCAAAGCGCCCGTTGCAGGTATTGCTATGGGCTTGATCAAAGAAGGCGATGATTTCGCGTTTTGACCGATATCTTAGGCGATGAAGATCACTTAGGTGATATGGACTTTAAAGTAGCGGGTACGCGTAACGGTATCAATGCACTGCAAATGGATATCAAAATCGACGGATCACCCACGAGATTATGGAAACTGCGCTCAAGCAAGCGAAAAGTGCGTTTAACCATATCCTTGATGAAATGGATAAAGCGATTGATGCTCCGCGCGGCGATATTTCAGAATTTGCACCTCGCTATGTCACCATGAAAATCAATCCTGATAAAATTCGTGAAGTGATTGGCAAAGGTGGTGAAACCATCCGTGGCATCGCAGACCAAACAGGCGCACAAGTTGACATCAGCGATGATGGAAGCGTAAAAATTTCAGCCGTTGATGGCATTGCTGCTAATGCTGCGAAGAAGATGATCGAAGACATTACCGCGGAAGCTGAAGTAGGTAAGATCTACGAAGGTAAAGTGGCTAAGATTATGGACTTTGGCGCTTTCGTAACGATCCTACCAGGCAAAGATGGTCTCGTGCACATCTCGCAAATCAGTGATGAGCGCGTAGAGAAAGTGGCAGATCACCTAAAAGAAGGCGATATCGTCAGCGTGAAGCTACTTGAAATCGATCGCCAAGGTCGTATGCGTCTAAGCATGAAAGAAGCCAAAGAGAAAACGGAAGAACCAGCGGCTGAATAATATTAGCTAGGTTCTTTTGTAGTATGAAAAGGCTCCTTTGGGAGCCTTTTTTATTGGGTATCTTTATCCCAAGGCGCGATATTGCTATA
>NW_014591864.1:0-874 GCF_000485595.1 Priapulus caudatus | reverse complement strand
ATATATATATATATATGTGTGTGTGTATATATTATAATAGCTCGCGCACATACACACCTGTTTGTTGGACGTGTTGTTCGTAGGTCGGCGTCAGTGATGGCGTAGCCCTCAGCTGCTGAGTGACGTCACTGAACGAGCGGAAAGGCGGACCCCTTGACATCCTTCCGCCGTTGCCGTGACCTGACGGCGGGCGTGGCGTGAAGGAGGGACGTGACGGCGGGCGTAGCGTAAAGGGGGGACGTGACGGCGGGCGTGGCGTGAAGGGGGGACGTGACGGCGGGCAACCTTCCTTAGCTACTCCACTTCAAGAAGGCATCCGACCTGAGGGAGAGAGAGAGAGAGAGAGATAGAGAGACACACTCACAGACAGAGACCATGGAGAGAGTCGACGTTCGCGCATGCGCCGTGCTGGCATTCAGCCTTCTCCTGGCTGGACAGCTGATGGGAGGAGCAAGCGGTCAGAGGAGGTTCGGGCAGGAGGGCGGCAACAGCGGCAACGGCGGAAGAATGTCAAGGGGTCCGTCTTTCCCCTTCACCCGCCTTTCACGTCCCCCCGTCACACCACGCCCGACGTCACGTCCCCCCTTTACGCTACTCCCGACGTCACGTCCCCCCTTTACGCTACGCCCGACGTCACGTCCCCCTTCACGCTACGAAGTAAAGTAGCTGTAGAGAAATCGCAATGGAGCTGAACCGATGTCACGTAATGTCTCTTATCTTCTAAGTGTAGAATTCTGTCGCGAGTTAAGACCGGACGATAATAAATCTAATAAATCAATAAGTTATTATCAAGATCGATACGTCTATCAGTGGCCACGCGTGCGTGTGTGTGTGTGTGTGTGTGTGTGTGTGTGTGTGTGTGTGTGTGTGCGTG
>NW_014591863.1:0-874 GCF_000485595.1 Priapulus caudatus | reverse complement strand
GAGAGAGAGAGAGAGAGAGAGAGAGAGAGAGAGAGAGAGAGAGAGAGAGAGAGAGAGAGAGAGAGAGAGAGAGAGAGAGAGAGAGAGAGAGAGAGAGAGAGAGCGACAGGAGAGAGAGAGAGCGTGTTTGTGTGTGAATGTGAGTGAATGCGTGCGTGCGTGCGTACGTTCGTGCGTGTGAGTGCATGCGCGCGTGCGGGCGTGCGGGCAGTCCGTAATAAACTCTGTCAGCTGCCACTCGCACCCATCGACATAACGAGTTAAACCAATAACCCCAGCTACTTCCCTCCTCCTCTCCCTCCTCCCCCTCGCCATTCGCCACCCCTCTCCCTCCCCCCGCTTCCCATCCACCCCATCTTCCCCTCCCCCTTATTCCCCTACCCCTCCCCTTCACCTCCTCCTCCCTCTCCTCCTCTCCTCCTCTCCCCCTCCTACTCCTCTTCCTCCTCCTCCTCCCCCTCCTCTTCTCCCCTCCCCCTCCTCTCCCTCCTCCGCATCCAATCCACCCACTTACTCGTCTTTGCACGTTTGCAATGATTAGTTGTTTGATGATAAAGATGGTAATTAACTCGCGACGGAGGCTTCAAAACGTGCTATTTGCACGAGCTAATGAGAGATGGGACGACCGTAGACAATTAGCAACGGCACGCGCATGCTGGTGACAACTACTCATCTTCTGAATAGCGAGGTGGTGGTGGTGCTGCTGCTGGTGGTGCTGTTGTTGCTGCTACTGCTGCTGCCACCGCTGCTGCTGCTGGTGGTGCTGCTGCTGGTGGTGGTGGTGGTGCTGCTGGTGGTGCTGCTGTTGCTGCTACTGCTGCTGCCACCGCTGCTGCTGCTGGTGGTGCTGCTGCTGGTGGTGCTGTTGTTGCTG
>NW_014591862.1:0-874 GCF_000485595.1 Priapulus caudatus | reverse complement strand
CGAGAGAGAGAGAGAGAGAGAGAGAGTCTTACCACTCTAACACGACAAACACTGCCCGTGAACTTTAGGCCAGCTGTGATTGTCCCTGTCTGGATGCAAGGTGGACCGACTGAAGTCGAGGAGGAGAGACCGAACGCCAGTCATGGCAGCAGGAAGGAGTATGGGAAGGATACCAAGTAGTAAGTGATATACTAGAATACTAACTGACTGACCTTTTCACGGCGACCTTGTGCCAAAGTTTGTATTCTAGATGTAGTCACTTCAGGAGAGCTAACACGCATAACGGGATCACATCGGATGACTTTAACATGTAAACAATGCTAAGTAAAGTATAAGTGATGGGCATGAACCGATTCGGGTCAACATATAAACACGTGTGCCAATTAGCATCTCTTGATGACGTGATGATAATGAACACGTTAAGTGGTGGGTTTACATAACAGGTATATTGTACCGTGTTCTTTCAGCGGTGCCGACTACGGCATCTAGGACTCGACATCTTACACAGCCGATCGTGCCAGCAAGGTGCTATAGTGATCGGCGCGATGTGTGGCCATGGTAGCAACATATGACCGCCTACAGTGATCGATGTACAACTACGAGTTAGACGGCTGGCTACAGTAACAGTTGTACAACTACAGGACATACATCTGGCGATGGGGACAGTGGCTGGATACTGTGATAGTGGCTGGCTTCAGTAATAGATGTACAACTACATGACATACGGTTGCCTACGGTGATAGTGGCTGGCTGCGGTGATAGTGGCTGGCTGCGGTGATAGTGGCTGGCTGCGGTGATAGTGGCTGGCCTCGGTGATAGTGGTTGGCTGCGGTGATAGTTGCTGGCTGCGGTGATAGTGGCTGGCTGCGGTGAT
>NW_014591861.1:0-874 GCF_000485595.1 Priapulus caudatus | reverse complement strand
ACCCACGTAAATTATTATATAAGATAGACATAATGCTTGTAATAATATTGCTTATGGGGCAATGTGCCAAGGTAGATTATTTTATAAGACAGGCATCATGCTTATAATAATATTGCTTGGGGGAAATGTAGTCATGTAGATTATTATATAAGACAGGCATGATGTTTGTAATAATATTGTTTATGGGGCAATATGCCCAGGTAAATTATTTGATAAGACAGGCGTAGGCCTAATGTTTATAATAATATTGCTTGGGGGCAATGTAACCACGTAAATTATTATATAAGATTGGCATGATGCTTGTAATAATATTGTTTATGGGGCCATATGCCCAGGTAGATTATTTTATAAGACAGTCGTAATGCTTATAATAATATTGCTTGGAGGAAATGTAACCAGGTAGATTATTATATAAGACAGGAGTAATGCTTATAATAATATTGCTTGGGGGAAATGTAACCAGGTAGATTATTTTATAAGATAGGCGTAGGTAATTTGCTTATAATAATATTTCTTGGGGGAAATGTAACCAGGTAGATGATTATATAAGATTGGCACATTGCCCTACACGCAATATTATTACAAGCATTACGCCTATCTTATATAATAATCTACCTGGTTACATTGCCCCCAAGCAATATTATTATAAGTATTATGCCTATAGCTGTCTTATAAAATAATCTACCTGGGCACATTGCCCCATAAGCAATGTTATTACAAGCATCACACCTATTACGCCTGTCTTATAAAATAATCTACCCAATATTATTATAAGCAAGAAGCAATATTATTACAAGCATCATGCCTATCTTATATAATAATCTACCTGGTTACATTTCCCCCAAGACTCATTGCCCCCCAGGTAGATTATTTT
>NW_014591860.1:0-875 GCF_000485595.1 Priapulus caudatus | reverse complement strand
CTTAGGAGGGGGCCACTCTATCCAGCTGAGCTATCAGGGCTATCTTGTTGTACGTGGGGGATTGTACCTAAAAACCTCCGCGATTGCTTTCTGAATTTTTTGAAATAAAGTAAAGCTTGCTTATGCCATTAAGCTCTTGAGTTTGTATATCTCGTCTAATGCTTGGCGTGGTGTGAGATTGTCTGCATCAATATCGCTAATGGACTTTTTGAGCTGTTCTGCGGTCTCGTCCGCTTCGATTTCCGAGGGAAATGATAAAGCCAGTGGTAAGGTTTCGCCGACAGAAAGAGGGTGGTGTGTCTCGGCTTCCAAGCTGTGTAGTTTCTTTCGCGCTTGTGCGATGACGTTTTTTGGGTACCCCCGCTAATTGTGCTACTTGTAAACCATAACTTTGATTCGCAGGGCCATTCTTGACGCTGTGCAAGAAGACAATTTTGTCGCCATGTTCGATAGCATCAATATGAACATTTGCGATACTGTGGATTTTATCTGGCAAGCTGGTTAGCTCAAAGTAGTGGGTTGCAAACAGAGTAAAGGCTTTTTTCTCACATGCTAGATATTCTGCAAAGGCCCAGGCCAAAGATAAACCATCGAAGGTACTGGTTCCGCGGCCGATTTCATCCATCAACACCAGTGAATGTTGAGTGGCATTATTGAGAATATTTGCTGCTTCGGTCATCTCCACCATAAAGGTCGAACGCCCTGTGCTTAGGTCATCGTGTGCGCCTATGCGCGTAAAAATGCGGTCAATAGGGCCTAGAATGGCAGACTGTGCTGGAACGTAACAGCCGATATATGCCATCAGCGTGATGAGTGCGACTTGACGCATATAAGTCGACTTGCCGCCCATATTGGGACCCGTAATCATTAACATG
>NW_014591859.1:0-875 GCF_000485595.1 Priapulus caudatus | reverse complement strand
TATTAACGGACGCGAGCACGCGACTCTAGCCGGGCTATTTAGCGAACGCAGGCACTTACTGCTGACGCAACGTCACGCGATGGCGCTATCGACCGACCGTAAGCACGGCGTGCGGCTCGATGCGGCGGCGGCGGGGGGGGGGGAAGGCTTACTGCAATGTTTCGAGCAATATTTACACACGGAGTTACGACGTTTTAAATATCGTCGAATATCGTTTGTCACATGAAATCCGCAGACTGATTAGTCACTCACGCAGCACCCGCTCGGCCAATCATATACAGTGAACCCCCTGTATCTAACCGTCACCCATAAACAACCCCCAAAATAGGCTTTCATGTACAAGTGATCGTGCTATATACAGAGGAACTACGTGCTACGTTCTATATGGAGGTTTATCGGTATAACTTCCATTCAAGGAACTGTTTGCGCTCTGCAGAGGTCGACGCCAACACAGGAGTGCCTATATATGCGTACGAGCGTATCCGAGGCGTGCACGCGGTGGAAGAGCTGATCATGAAGTAGAGAGAGAGACACTGACTGACACAGCTTGGTGAATTACGACGACGTTGACTTGCGCGTCGCGCAAATATACATCACAACACTTCAAAGCATGTCCAGGCAATTTATATAGAAATTGCAGGAGCGATCGGCGTCAGGGGGGGGGGCAGCGCTGCTCTCGGGGAGATGCTGGGCCACACCTGGGCGCTGATGATGATGATGATGATGATGAAGCCAGCCTCAGCATCAGCCACACCTGGGCGCTGATGATGATGATGATGATGATTAAGCCAGCCTCAGCATCAGCCACACCTGGGCGCTGATGATGATGATGATGATGAAGCCAGCCTCAGCATCAGGCATGACCAATCAGCAAT
>NW_014591858.1:0-875 GCF_000485595.1 Priapulus caudatus | reverse complement strand
TAAACAATATGGCTCGTTTAAGGGAATTGGCTTTGTTCCACAGCAAACAAAATGATGGGGGTGGGTAGAAACAATCTAAGGCTGAAGTCGGGTGAAAATGGTAATAAATAGCGATACTTTATATCTTTAAGTGGAGAGCAAGAAAGAGCTGGCTATGACTTATGGTATCTATTGTATTTGCAATAGCTATGGCTAACTGCTCGATAGAGGCATTACAATCATTATTTGTCAGTGCTTGCGAGTTGCCTTCATGCTGTTATACATTTTAAATATTGTTGCCCCGGTGTTTTTGGTCATTGGAGCAGGTTATTTAGCGGTTAAACGAGGGCTATTTGCTGACAGTATGGCGGATAGCGTAATGAAATTTGCGATTCATTTCGCGATTCCCTGTTTACTATTTCGTGCCACTTCCAGCATAGATTTAGCGACAGCATTTGATTGGCGTATCTTGTTGTCCTTTTATGTGGGGGCAAGCATCAGTTTTGTATTAGGCACAGGAATCGCATGGAGGGTGTTTGATAGAAGTCCTGGAGATGCTGTCAGCCGTTGGCTTTGGCGCGCTATTTTCCAATTTGGTCTTGCTTGGTTTGCCTATCTCCGAACGTGCTTGGGGAATTGAAACCATGGCACCTAATTATGCGATTGTTTCCATACATGCACCGTTTTGCTATTTATTAGGTATTAGCACAATGGAGATATTACGTGCCGATGGCCGCTCATTTCAAGCGACTGTGAAGGTAGTATCAAACGCGATGTTACGCAATAACATGATGATTGCTATAGGGCTTGGCTTTATGGTGAACGTGTCAGGCTTATTACTTCCTGAAATGGTGACAGCCGCAGTGGATATATTTTCTAAAGCTGCACTACCTACT
>NW_014591857.1:0-875 GCF_000485595.1 Priapulus caudatus | reverse complement strand
CACATATATGTACACGCATACGCACACATGTGCGCATGTAGATACGCTCTTTAAGTCATGTCTTTAATTTACCGCGAAAAATCATAGTTGAGAACAGGCACAAAATTGATTTCTTAAATATGCTATTTGATTGCTATATGCTATTTGATGCTATTTCATGATCTCATTCATTATTAAAGATTTTATTGATAAGATGCAATTCGATATTTTCGTAGAGCCACATGGTGAAGCAAGTCAATCTCATTTACTCCAAATATGGCTGGAACTACACGCCAGGGGAAGAACCAACGGTCACGTAAGCTAATGCCAACATACACCGCCAAGGGTTGAAACAACCCAGTAGGCCACACGTATAGCGTAGCTCGCTGACCTTTCCCGCTCCTTCTCCTCCTCCTCCCTCCTTCACCTCCTCCTCCCTCCTCGTCTTCATACTCCTCCTATTCATGCTCTTCCTCCTCTTCCTAATAAAGATAACAGTAATACTAATAATAATAATTATTATTATTATAATAATAACAACAATAACTTGAAAAAAGAGCCAAGCTTTGAGCGGCTATTAATTCTTCGCTGCTCATCACTGCCTGTCTCCACGTTATACACGTCAGGTACACTCGCGAGGTGGCCACGGAGGCTGCATGCTGGTACGGTAACCAGGACTGTCTCGACACGGCCGCATCCCTGTACCAGAAGTGGATGGACGACTCTAGTGAGAGCATACCGTACGTGTAATATATACACCGTGATCATAGAAATAATATAGATAGACTTATTATCGATAGACAGGTTATCTGTTATTATTTCTATGGGGATGATTCATGTCTGATAGTGGCGCCACCCTGATTACAAGAATGCAAGCTAAGAATGCAATCAAGAAA
>NW_014591856.1:0-875 GCF_000485595.1 Priapulus caudatus | reverse complement strand
GAGGGAGGACGAGAGAGAGAGAGAGGGGAACGCGAGAGCGAGAGGGAGCGAAAAAAAGAGAAAGAGAGAGAGATGGAGCGAGAGAATGAGAGAGAGAGAGAGCGAGAGAGGAAAAGAAAAGAAAAGAAGAGAAATGAGAGATATAGAGAGAGAGGGGGGGGGGGAGAAGAAAGAAAGAAAGAGAGCGAGCACGTTGCGTGCGGGGCCGTAGGGCAGACGCAGGCAGCAGCAGACGGATGCTGGCAGGGTGCGAGGAGCCATGGGAGAGAAGACACCTGGTCTACAAGCATCGGGAGAAACCGAGAGAGAAGCGCGCGCGCGTTCGTACGTGTATGTATGCGTGCGTGCGTGCGTGCGTGCATGTAAGGATGCGAAGAGGGAGCGGCGTTCGTTAAAATGTACTTGTAGTGGTCACGAAAACTTGTGTGCAGCGCTTTACAATGGAGTGCTCACGCGGGAGGATGCACGCGCACGCACGCGCGCATGCACGCACGCACGCACGCACGCACGCATGCATGCATGCGCGTTAGCAGGCACACGCACGCGCCCCTGCACGCTCACACACAGGCACAGTATGCATTCGTGTTTGCGTGCGTGCGTGTGCGTGCGTGTGCGTGCTTGCAGTACTTGCGTGTAAGCGGCTACGTTCATGCGTTTCTGTGTGCGTGCGTGTGCGTGTGTGTGCGTGCGTGCAGTACTTGCGTGTACGCGGCTACGTGCATGCGTGTTTGCGTGCGTGCGTGTGCGTGCGTGCGTGTGCGTGCGTGCGTGTTCGTGCGTGTTCGTGCGTGTGCGTGCGTGTGCGTGCGTGCAGTACTTGCGTGTACGCGGCTACGTTCATGCGTGTGTGCGTGTGCGTGCGTGCAGTACTTGCG
>NW_014591855.1:0-875 GCF_000485595.1 Priapulus caudatus | reverse complement strand
AACGTGTGTGTGTGTGTGTGTGTGTGTGTGTGTGTGTGTGTGTGTGTGAGCGTGCGTGTGCGCGTGTGAGCGTGCGTGTGCGTGTATGAAGGCGAACGGCGAGCGTATAGTGTGAGAGTGATCGCCTCAATATCGTACATCCTGGGCGCTTATGAATATTTGAATTCTCGACTTGTATATCCCATTTTGTAATTGTACGATCTTTCCTTTGCGTTAATATAAAGAAGGCACCCTATCCGCTTCGTTAATAATTTAGCATTTTGCGAGCACACTATCTTGATTAGGTTATAATTCATTATTAAATTAATCCCGCAGAAAACTCGATTTATTCGGGACAAAGTCGCGTTTTAACGTGATTTTATGTACGACAGTAGACAGTCAGTAATTCATCTTCGCTCGATATATTCTTATCACGCGATTAATAATTTACGCGCGTATATCCCGCTGAATTCCCCTCCCTCCCACATATATGCCACACACAGACCTTCTCTCACTCACTCTTTCTCTCTTCTCTCTCTCCTCTCTCTCTCTCTCTCTCTCTCTCTCTTCCTTGCTTGCGATCTCCCCCTCTCCCCCTTCCGCTTTCCTCTCTTTATCTCTCCCTTCTCTTCCTCCGCCTCTTCTATTGATGCCTCACTCTCTCTCGCTCTCTCTTTGTAATGCTTTCCTTCTATATATCCGTGGTGATTTTTGCGCATGTGCGTACATGCGTGCATGCGTGTACGCTGTATGTCTGTGTGTTGTCTCTCGCGTCACTTTTCCTCTTTCAACTATTTATCTGTATTTCATCCATGCACTACTTCTCTAATTTTTCTAGTTTTTCCTATCTTCATCCTGCCCCGGCCCCCTCTCCCCTCCCCCTCTCTCTCTCTCTC
>NW_014591854.1:0-875 GCF_000485595.1 Priapulus caudatus | reverse complement strand
ATGTGATTGTGTGTTCGTATTATTCACTATAGATAGAAACATGGCCCCTAACTATGTTCGATTTCCATCTCTAAGATCTCACACTGCCGAGCTTTTCTTTATAAACAAGACGTCCTGTCTACTGCTGTCCTGCCTGGCTCGTACCCCAGTTTAACTTTAAAATATATTTACCTCCAATTTAACGGGCGTAACTTTCCGCTTACCCTTCTAACTTATTTGCGATTTATAAAAAAAAGGAAATTGCAAACTTTACAGCGATGCACTCATTATTAGTTCTCCTTATTATTTCAGGATTAATTATTTTAATTGGTATAGCGCTTCGTTTTCTCTCTAGTGCCTCTCTCTATTTATCCATATCTATTAATCGATATCTATTTAGCCATATGTATTTATCCATATCTATTTATTTATATATATTTATCCATATCTATTTATCTATATGATCTGCATACACGACGATATTAACCGTAGTCGCGTTTATCTTTACGTTTTTTGCGTTCACAAAATTTATAACGTTTCATTTTTTAAAGCTGAAAAGCGTAAATAAGATTAGTCGACGTTAATGATCCGCAAGTCGTACAACATAAAATGAATCGAAAATTTTCATTTTTCAACGTTTCATTTTTTAAAGCTGAAATGGTCAAGTGAAAATTAATGTCCACGTTTGTTACCGCAGGTCATATCCGCACGCAGCAATGTGAAATTGCAGAGGCATTAGTGTAGCGTGAACGCACGCACGCACACACGCACACACGCACACACACACGCGCACACACACACGCACGCACACACACACACACACATACACCCCCCCCACACACACACACACACACACACACACACACACACACACACACACACACACACACACACAC
>NW_014591853.1:0-875 GCF_000485595.1 Priapulus caudatus | reverse complement strand
TACTATATATACGTAGTAGTAGTAGTAGTACGTACGTACGTACTAGTAACGTAACGTACGTACGTAGTAGTACTAGTATATATATATATATATATATATATATATATATATATATATATATAGCATATAAATGATTGGTTTTGTATAGAAATCATCAATCAAGTATGCATTGTTATTCGCGCACTTTTTCTCGTCAATTGTAGACTATTTTACAAATTAAACCATTTTGCTTACAGCTATCCTGGTAGGCCGAGCTAATATTTGATCTAATTTAATAATATAATCATTTGGCCGCCGGGTATCATATATTTGTTAACGTTTATCACAATTAAGTTAGACCAAAACCATCAATTAAGAAACCAATTTCCGCGTCCTAAACTATAGAGCCTTTCGAACGCATTCTATATTTGTGGTGAGCTATATGGCAACACATTCATGACAAGAATAATTTCCGTATTAGTACAGAATATTTGAGCACCGGATTAAACGTAACCGACATCAACAGCTACATCTGTATATCTATACCATATAATTATTATGTATTTTGTTTCTAGCTTGTGAAGGTGATGGAGAAGTGCACACCGATAAAGATGTATGGCAGATGCCCATGGGTTCTTTTGAGTGTGGATGTAAATGGGAATGTTCATGTTGTGAAGGACTAGAAAACTGTGGTTGGTACGTAAAATTTTTTCAATTTATCAAGCCTATGTTAATTTTATATATAATTCTTGAACATGTATTGTTATAATTCGGGGGGGTCTACTTCAAGGCAACTACATTTCGTGTTCACTAACGTTTCACTGCGGTGAATTGATATTCTTGTAGGTATGGATATGTCCACGTAGCGAAGTCTGCAGACCGAGAACACAATGTAT
>NW_014591852.1:0-875 GCF_000485595.1 Priapulus caudatus | reverse complement strand
TCTCTCTTTCTCTCTTTCGCGTTGGCACTCTGACACATTTTCTCCAACTTACTCTCGCTTTCCCTCTTGTGCCCACTCTCTCTATCTTTATGTTAACGTCCTAAGCCCTCCTATCCATTCTACTATTCCATCCTATTCCATCCTACTTACTCTCTACATCATGCGTTCGTATCCCATTATCGTATTTCTCTCTATGCTGCTGAAGGGCTATGGGGTTCAGGCATGAGCTGTGTCTTTGACATATAGAGATAAACAGGACGCATTTTGTTCTGCAACAACTGTTCACCTGTTTTTGAGCAACAATACACAAAAGAGTTAAAGCTATATAGTTCTCAAATTATAATGATTATTATAACGATAATTATAAATAATTATAAGTCGTCCACCTTCTAATATTATCGCATAGGTGCAGGCCTATGATCAAATCTAGGAGGACTATGTACTGTATCTCCCATCGTAGATACGACTGAGGCGCAGTTAATGTTTGCGCGGCCAATAACCCCGGATATTATCCGCATATTGACTCGTTGGATATTTTTTCGTCGGATATTGTACATTCTCTGTTGGATAGAGTCTTTATTTTGATCGTGCAAGTATAATTCCCGACGAAAGTCGACAGACTCTATAAATAACCTGCCTCATCTGTGGATGGACCGCGTAATGAATTCTCTCTCCCGTAATGTAATCTTCTTGTCGCCGTTGTCTCACATTCGCTGTAGAAGTAATTGAAACACAGTCTATCGCCACCTGTGCTATAACGACAACTGATGACATCTTCAACGTTGAACAGATCTCTAGGAATGATCGAGGCAACCTCTTATGAAATTCCCATGCGATTTAGAGAGAAAAAGAGAGAAAGAGAGAGCGCGCGCGAG
>NW_014591851.1:0-876 GCF_000485595.1 Priapulus caudatus | reverse complement strand
AGTACGTTCTACGTAGTACCGTACTATGTACTATAGGTGCTATGTACTATGCACTACGTACTACGTACTATGTACAATGTATTACGTACTATGTACTACGTACTAGTTACTACGTACTATGTACTATGAACTATGTGCTATGTACTATGCACTACGTACTACGTACTATGTACTATGGACTACGTACTATGTACTACGTACTATGTACTACGTACTATGTACTATGTACTATGTACTACGTACTATGTACTACGTACTATATAGTATGAACTACGTACTATGTACTATGCACTATGCACTATGCACTATGTACTACGTACTACGTACTATGTACTACGTACTATGTACTACGTATTATGTACTACGTACTATAGTACTATCTACAACGTACTACGTACTATGTACTATGAACTATGTACTGTGTACTTGTACTATGTACTATGTACTATGTTCTACGTACTACGCACTATGCACTAGGTACTATGTACTATGTACTAGTACTATGTACTACTATGTACTATGTACAACTACTACGTACTATGTTATGTACTATGTACACGTGTACTATGTACTATGTACAATGTACTAGTACATAGTACATTGTACATAGTACATAGTACATAGTAGGTAGTACGTAGTACATAGTAAATAGTACATAGTACATACTATATAGTACGTAGTACATAGTTCATAGTACGTAGTACATAGTACGTAGTACATAGTACGTAGTACATAGTACATGTACATAGTACATAGTACATAGTGCATAGTACATTGTGCATAGTACGTAGTACATAGTACATAGTACATAGCACGTAGTACATAATACGTAGTACGCAGTACATACTACGTAGTACATAGTACATAGTACATAGT
>NW_014591850.1:0-876 GCF_000485595.1 Priapulus caudatus | reverse complement strand
GGGGATGATGTACAGATATATGATGCTAGAGTTGGGGGTGATGTACAGATATATGATGCTAGAGATGGGGTTGCTAAGGGTAGACGTTGCCAAGCGTGTGGGAGGTTAAATCTTAGGGCGATGCATGAAGGTAGTGCATGAAGGAGGCACGCAATTGCAAAGGCACACGGTGCTGTATCATGCCAGGGGTCGTCAAGCCACCGAGACGTTAACTACTGACGTCGGCAGAAGATGCTAGCTAATGATGCTGGGAGGCTGAGGCGACGGGATGATGAGGTGACGACATGTTGAGGCCATGGGATGATGAAGCCATGGGATGCTGAGCTGACGAGATACTGAGCCGATAGAACTTAGAAGTATGAGACTGATGCCAGAAGATGCTGAGGCTACAAGATGCTGAGGCTATACGATGCTGAAACCATGAGATACCGAAGCCGGGGGATGCTGAGGCCGAGGGATGCTGAGGCTACGACATGCTAATGCTGAGGGATGCTGATGCTGAGACGATAGGATGCTGACGGTACGGGATGCTGAGCCTAGCGGATTCCGAAGCCACGTGAACACTCTCGCGTTACACGGATGAGTGGCAGATAGCAGACGATGAGGGGCGCGCGTGTGAAGAGGGCCGATCGCAGCGATAACAGCAGCAGCAGCAGCAGCAGCAGCAGCAGCAGTGATGGTGGTAGTGCGGAGGCCCGCATGCCTGGCCTGGCCCTGCAGGGTGGAGGGCACGGCAGCAGTGGCGGTGGTAGTGCGGAGGCCCGCATGCCTGACCTGGCCCTGCAGGGGGGAGAGCACGGCAGCAGTGGCGGTGGTAGTGCGGAGGCCCGCATGCCTGACCTGGCCCTGCAGGGGGGAGGGCACGGCAGCAGTGGC
>NW_014591849.1:0-876 GCF_000485595.1 Priapulus caudatus | reverse complement strand
CGTCATTAAGTGCTTGCAAGCTGTTGAAATTCAGTAATAATAACGACCCATGTCTGCACTTATTTCTGTTAACAATCTGACTCGCCAGTATGGTGATTTTTGCGCGGTTGATGACATTAGTTTTGAGTTAGCTGCAGGTGACATTCTCGGTTTTCTTGGCCCCAATGGTGCAGGTAAATCGTCTACCATGCAAATGCTTACGGGTAATTTAGCACCGACTTTTGGTGAGATACATATTAATGGTGTCGATTTATTAGAGAATCCCAAGTCAGCGAAAGCGGCCTTAGGTTATTTGCCAGAGAATCCACCACTCTATAAAGACATGACGGTTATAGAGTATCTTGAATTCTGTGGTCGCTTACACCTTATTAGTAAACAGCAATTATCAGTTGCTTGTGACTCAGCCATTAACCGCTGTGGATTAACAGATGTACGCAAGCGTTTAATCCGAAACTTATCGAAAGGCTATCAACAGCGTGTTGGTATTGCGCAGGCTATTTTACACTCGCCGCCAGTGATTATTCTTGATGAGCCCACGGTGGGACTCGATCCCATTCAAATTTTAGAAATTCGTGATTTGATTAAAAACCTTGGTGAAAACCACGGCATTATTTTATGCACGCATATTCTGCCCGAGGTACAAGCGGTGTGTAACCGCGTACAAATTATTAACCAAGGGCAATTAGTGTACAGTGCAAACATGGATGACATGCTAAGCACTGAAAATACGCAATACGAAATAACGCTGTCGAACGTTACTACTGCTGAAATACTTTCTCAAGATCCTACCTTTAGCACTGCCGAACGAATTAGCGAACATGGCTTTTTGGTGACTAGTGATTTAGCCGCCGATAAACTCATTGAACACATCGTGCA
>NW_014591848.1:0-876 GCF_000485595.1 Priapulus caudatus | reverse complement strand
GAGAGAGAGAGAGGTGGTAAAGAATACGACAGGAAGAAGGCTGCGAAAGTGTGAGAGAGTGAGTTTAGTCATTTTTCAAATTATTACAAATCACGCGGATCTATAGGGCCGCGAGTAAAGATTACGCGCGTAAAATAACATTCTACATAAGTATCTGATTTCATCCTATGATCAAGCATTTAAGCGACCCGATACGACGGAAACGTTGTAACAAGCCCCCATCCCCCCTTACACACGCAAACATTAACCGAAAACTACCCACAGAAATCCGCACGCACGCCCCGCGACACATCACAGAGAATTCGAAATATTGACGTTATAACGTTTTGCCGTCATGTGCGCGCCGAGGTTCAAATATTACGTTCATAGATCATAGATACATTTATGCGCACATCTCGCGGGGGTAGACAAGTTGCTGCTGGAATTACTGAGTACACACATTAGTATAGACGGTCGATGTTTGCACGCTTTCTCCGCCACAAACTGCGGCTGCCTTCTCCGCCACAAACTGCGGCTGCCTTCTCCGCCAACCTGCGGCTGCCTTCTCCTCCGCCTCGGAGTCACTAGCACAATGTTTGAGCGCAACGGAAGACGGAGCAGGCTGGTGGGTGTGCGTGAGGGGAGATTGGTGTGAGAATGCGTGCGTGAGAGCGGGGTACAAAGCAGACGACGACAGTAAGAGAGTGTCAGACAGTGGCGAACATATTGTTCTGGGGAAGTGCAAGATGAGTTAAAGCACGATAGAACAAGAGACAGAAGGGGAGGAAAAGAGAAAGACACGCAGGGATACAGGAAAAGGAAATAGAGAGAGCGAGCGAGAGAGAGAGAGAGAGAGGAGGGAGGAGAGAGAGAGGAGGGAGGAGAGAGAGAGAGAGA
>NW_014591847.1:0-876 GCF_000485595.1 Priapulus caudatus | reverse complement strand
GTGTGTGTGTGTGTGTGTGTGTGTGTGTGTGTGTTGTGTGTGTCTGTGTGTCTGCGTTTTTCTGTGGGAACATCCCATGTTGTTTGCCGTGTGGGTGTGTGTGTGTTTTTCTGTGAGAAGAAGCCATAGTGTTTGTCAGGGGGAAATTTCATGTTGTTTACGGTTGGCAGATTTTATGCTTTTAATACGCTCACCAAGTTAAATATGATGCGTGGGTGTGCGTTTAAAATCAGATAGCTAGAAAATTGGGTTTTCAATGGCAATTTCGTGAAATTCCTTTAAAAATTCAATATATAAGTTTACAATGTATAAGTTCATCTTATACGCACGACATCATCAGACAATATCAAATTAAAAATCATAAAATGTGTTGGCTGATATGATAACGGCATAATAATAAAGGTACGGATGATGGCGTAAAATTCACAAAAACTCTAAAATCAAGAACAGCTTCGTAAATCATGTCGTCCACACGCATAGAAAACTACTGTATCGCAGAACAGTGAAAAGTAACTTAATTACATTTATCGAATTTTTATTATATAATAACAGACGGCAACTCACGAAACGTGGCTGAAAGGGAACAAAACCGACGTCATGCATAATTAAGACTGCCATGTACGCTGTTATCAATGAAACATCTCGGTACTAGGAGGAGTGGGATTACTAGTGGCTCACTAGAAATCAGCGAGTATTTTAAGCCAACCACGCGCGCCCACGTACCCACAAGCACACGCACGCACACCAACGCACACACACACACACACACACACACACACACACACACACACACACACACACACACACACACACACACACACACACACACACACACACACACACACACACACAACGTACTATACTACACACACACAC
>NW_014591846.1:0-876 GCF_000485595.1 Priapulus caudatus | reverse complement strand
TGCGTGCGTGCGTATGTGCTTGATGTTGTTCATGTTTTACTCTGTGTTTGCTTGCGCCTTCTGTGGCAGCTGATTATTCCCATAAAGCCGTTCGTTGACAAATTCTGCAATACACATACAGGCACCATAACAGCTCGAAGCGAGGGGTATTATTAGTCCCTCTCTGGGACAACCATTCTAGTATTTTGCCAATTGTGGTGATACGTAACTTTGTAGTGGAAAGAAAAGGGTCTTTAATTCTTTGTATTTATATTTCTTAGAAATTTAATTAAAGCTTGTAAAAATGGACACACACACATATATGTATATATATAGGTTTATTCTGTTGGTCAGTTTTTATTAAATAATTTCAATTTCCTGACTATTGTAGCTAATTTTGTTTGGTGATCCAAACATGTAATTCTTACTATTTCCTACCAGAACATGATGATTCAAAAATGAAAGCAAGCAAGAAGCTATACATTCAATGGTACAAAGTGAAAGAAACGGCTACAGCAGATGCTCAAAAGGTATGGATATCTTTAACAGTTTTGAGTGCAGAATCTACACAAATTTTGAACAATGTTATTTGTACAAGTGCATCTAGTATAAAAATGTAGTATAATGATTCATATTGTTTATTGTTTGTTTGGTTTGTAGGTGAGTGATCAATGTGAATGGAACCACACAAGCAAGGCTTCTACCAGTACATTACATACGAGTGCTGTGTCAACGTACGCACCTGGAGAATTAAGGTACCTATTCCTGTAATCGATGTTTGTTTGCTGTGCATGATATTGCATGGTTGTGATCGAGCCCAACCTTCATTGTCATGCTCTCTTGTCAACGATGCATGAAGCATATATATATATATATATATATATATATATATATATA
>NW_014591845.1:0-876 GCF_000485595.1 Priapulus caudatus | reverse complement strand
TGCGTGCGTGCGTACGTGCGTGTGTTCGTGCGTGCATGTTTAAACGCGCGCACGCACGCACGTACGCACGTACGCACGCACGCACCTACGGACGTACGCACGCACGCACGCACCTACATACGGACG
The DNA here is from genome assembly GCF_000485595.1 of Priapulus caudatus. Lineage (NCBI taxonomy): Eukaryota > Metazoa > Priapulida > Priapulimorpha > Priapulimorphida > Priapulidae > Priapulus > Priapulus caudatus. The sequence goes on along the minus strand of NW_014591845.1, from coordinate 750 downwards.
CACGCACGCATACGTACGCACCTACGTATGTACGCACGCACGCACGCACCTACGTATACATGTACGTATGTATGTCACGTTGCGATCAACATCAACTTGGCCAGGCATCGATCAATGTCTACAAGCATGCGTGGCGGGATATCGGGTGACGCCTGCTCAAATAAAGAGCACCTTGAATCACTGTCAACAGAATTGCGCATAATACTATACCATGGCTTCATGTGTGTCGCGGGATAATATATAATCGAACTACTTGTCTCTAAAGGTGACATTAACCTTTGGTGATATAAACGTATTATTTAGTATTTTTAGACGTATTTCTCATTTTAGACGTATATTTAATTTAGACGTATTATTTAATTTAGACGTATTATTTATTTGGTGAGTTTGACGTACATCTTTGGTGGCAGTTATGTAGTTATATCACCTCCATAGAACGGTAACCTGCCGATAAATGACGATTTTCGCACTTTACTGACCTTTATATACAGGCTTGGTTGTATATATAGGAAGGATTCAGGAGGTCAATATAAATCTACATTATGCTTGCGTATGTGGGCTAGATTATGGCTAATAAAGCGGAGATGTGACTATGAGAGGGCTGTTACATCAACCGTGTCTGTGTGATAGAGAGACAGACAGAGAGATAGGGGGAGAAGGAGAAGAATGAGAGAAAGAGGGGAAGAGAGAGAGAGAGAAGAGAGAGAGAGAGAGAGAGAGAGAGAGAGAGAGAGAGAGAGAGAGAGAGAG
>NW_014591844.1:0-876 GCF_000485595.1 Priapulus caudatus | reverse complement strand
ACACACACACACACACTGTGACAGTGCCATCGCTATACATCGTCGAGCATAGAAAAATAATAACGTAACATCACTCAGTCATACATTAACGTTGGCACCGAGCAAATTTTCGTTCATTTCCTGGTTATTTTTCATGGCGTGGTCGGGGGGGGGGTGCGCACGCACGGGGACACAATAGTCACATGCTCGGATAAACCTCGTAGCAGCACGCGAATTTTGGCTTGAATTTTAATAATTTGTTATTCCTTAGTTTATTATTATTATTAGGGCCGTGCATCGTGCAAAGCTTTTGTGTTAATCGTCTGCTTTCCGCTTTGAATTTCGCCGAGCAATGTTTTCTCTCTAGTTCCGGTAATAATTGCGATGCGAGGAAATGTTAGAGCGTAATTAGATGAAGCTCGTTTGTATAGTGATTGGTATTAATGGGCCAATATTGGAATTACAAACGCGAGTAACATTGTTGTCGTTTGTTTATTAATTTTGTTTCTCGTTGCATCTCTTTGTTCTAGTGTCTGTATTCAGCAACCATTTTTCAATAGGCCGCTACTCGCTTCTCATGCATGATCTGAGACTTCCGGTGTAATTAGTTAATTTTCGTCCGATAGGTGTCGCTTATGAATCCATCCGCGCGGAGCTTTCTAATAACAAATAACTGCCGCGGAAAAGCAGAAACTTATTAACTCATTACCTAATTTCGTTAATTAGTTCGCCTTGTTAATTACTTAGTAATTTTTAGTTATTAGTCGCTATTAATAGCGCAGTGATATATACCCGAGCTGCCTGCCGCAGGTTTAGAAAACTCATCACATCCGTTAATTCAGTTATATAAACAAAGTAGAATTCTAGTAGTCGCTCAGTTTCTTGATAGTTATAAGT
>NW_014591843.1:0-877 GCF_000485595.1 Priapulus caudatus | reverse complement strand
TGTGCGTGTGCGTGTGCGTGCGTGTTGTGTGTGCGCGCGCGCGTGCGTGCGTGTGCGTGTGCTTGCGTGTGCGTGTGTGCGTGTGTGCGTGTGTGCGTGTGTGTGTGTGTGTGCGCGCGCGTGTGTGTGGGGTGGGGGCTCTGTGTGCGTGCGTGGGCGTGTGCTCGTGTGTGTGTGTGTGTGTGTGCGCGCGCGTGTATGTGCGTGTGTCTGTGTGTGTGCGTGCGTGTATACGTACAGGTGTTTTTGTATCGCACGCGTTAGATAACAGCAGCAGCAGCATCAGCAGCGTCACTGTGGACCAGCAACAGGACGAGCAGAACGACACAGCAACGCCTTCAGCTGCTACTCTAGCTGCTGACGCTTCAACCGAGGAGAATGACGTGATGGTCAACCTCACCACTGACGTCACCACCAACGTCACCACCAACGTCACCACCAACGTCACCACCAACGTCACCACTGACGCCACGACGGATGACAGCACTGACGTCACCAACAACGTCACCACTGACGCAACGACGGATGGCAGCACTGACGTCATCACCAACGTCACCTCTGACGTCACCACCAACGTCACCACCAACGTCCCCACCAACATAACGACAGATGACAGCACTAACGTCACCACCAACGTCATCACTGACGCAATGACAGATGACAGCACTAACGTCACCACCAACGTCACCTCTGACGTCACCACTGACGTCACCACCAACGTCACCACTAACGTCACCACCAACGTCACCACTGACGTCACCACTGACGCAACGACGGATGGCAGCACTGACGTCACCAACAACGTCACCACTGACGCAACGACGGATGACAGCACTGACGTCACCACCAACGTTATCACTGACGCAACGACGGATGG
>NW_014591842.1:0-877 GCF_000485595.1 Priapulus caudatus | reverse complement strand
GAAATCCTACAGAAAACTGATCCGTATGCTCGCAGTATGGGTTTGCGCCCGGATACCACTAGTAAGATTGCCTCTGTTGATGATTACGCTTGGGCTGACAATGAGTGGGTAACTAAACGTCAGCAATGGCAGTGGCTGCAAGAGCCAATGTCTATCTACGAGGTTCACGCGGGTTCATGGCGTCGTCATGAAGATGGGTCGTTTTTGAGTTACACCGAACTGGCCGAACAATTAATCCCTTATGTTAAAAAATTGGGATATACACACATTGAATTTTTACCGTTTACCGAACACCCACTTGATGAATCGTGGGGTTATCAGGTCAGTGGTTATTACTCACCAACATCTCGGCACGGTAGTCCGGATGAACTTCGCCACCTAATCGACACCGCGCACCAAAACGATATTGGAATTATCCTCGACTGGGTGCCAGCACATTTTCCACGCGATGAATTTGCACTGGCTCGTTTTACCGGTGTGGCCTGTTATGAATACAGCGACCCGAACAAAGGTGAACATCTAGATTGGGGCACGTTGATCTTTAACTACGGCCGTAACGAAGTTCGTAATTTTCTGATTGCTAATGCAGTGTACTGGATAGAAGAATTTCATATCGATGGTTTGCGTGTGGATGCTGTTGCTTCGATGTTGTATCTGGATTACTCGCGCGAACATGGGCAATGGACACCAAATATAGATGGTGGACGCGAACACCTCGAAGCTGTTGAATTTTTGAAGAATCTGAATAACGTTGTGCATGCCGAATTTCCTGGTGTAGTTACGCTGGCGGAAGAGAGCACCGATTGGCCAATGGTCTCAAGACCAACAGACGGTGGCGGTCTGGGTTTCTCTATGAAGTGGAACATGGGCTGGATGC
>NW_014591841.1:0-877 GCF_000485595.1 Priapulus caudatus | reverse complement strand
TCTCTCTCTCTCTCTCTCTCTCTCTCTCTCTCTCTCTCTCTCTCTCTCTCTCTCTCTCTCTCTCTCTCTCTCTCTCTCTCTCTCTCTCTCTCTCTCTCTCTCTCTCTCTCTATGCGTCACGGGTTAGTCGTGTCTCTATTCAGGCGGGCGTTAAAACTAAATCAACGCAATCCGATAGCATAGTACGACGCAATAATACGCCAATAAAACTTTACGCACGCCGCGTCCTTTTTTTTAAGATAAGACGGGGCAACGCGGATGGCATCACACACCCTTTACTAAGTCGGCGTTCTCTATTCGGCCCCATCCGCACATGCACACGCGCGTGTATACATGTACAACTGTAAAACAGGCAGACGGGGCATCGTAAAATGCCGCGCAACATCTGTGTATACTGGGTACCTCCGGTAGGTGCTGGTTGGTATATTATGTGTGGGCATGCCATCATCATCTCGTCCTCTCTTCTGTTCCTTCTCGAGTCTCTCTCCTCTCTCCCTCTCTCCTCTCTTCTCTCTCTCGTCGCGCGCTAGAAAAGCCGCGGGCAGGAGCTCGTCTGCCTCCTCTCTCTCTCTCAAGGGCTTCTCTCTGCTCTGCTCTCATCTTTGCGCTCTGTTGATAATCGGCTGCGCGGAGCACTTTCTGCGGCTCCAGTTCATATGCCGGCCTTAAATTCTCCTGTGTACGTCTTTCTGGCATATTCTACATACTCGCGTCTCGTCTATCTGCTGGCGCCTGCTCTACATTGTCTGCTGCTGTCCGTGCTTTCGCACCACTTTCTCCGCTGCATGGCTCCTGTACTTCGGCTGTCTCTCTTTCCATGCCGTGCATCTCTCTCTCTCTGCTCTGGCTCATGCTCCCGCTCTCTCTCCTCCTTCTC
>NW_014591839.1:0-878 GCF_000485595.1 Priapulus caudatus | reverse complement strand
CCACAGAGGATGCTGCGTCGTCAGAGAGGATGATGCTGCGTTGTCACAGAGGATGCTGCGTCGTCACAGAGAATGCTGCGTCGGCAGAGAAGATGCTGCGTCGTCACAGAGGATGCTGCGTCGTCAGAGAGGATACTGCGTCGTCACAGAGGATGCTGCGTCGTCAGAGAGGATACTGCGTCGTCGGAGATGATGCTGCGTCGCCACAGAGAATGCTGCGTCGCCATAGAGGATGCTGCGTCGTCAGAGAGGATGCTGCGTCGTCACAGAGAATGCTGCGTCGTCAGAGAGGATACTGCGTCGTCACAGAGGATGCTGCGTCGTCAGAGAGGATACTGCGTCGTCAGAGAGGATGCTGCGTCGTTAGAGAGGTTACTGCGTCGTCACAGAGGATGCTGCGTCGTCAGAGAGGATGCTGCGTCGTCAGAGAGAATGCTGCGTCGTCAGAGAGGATGCTGCGTCGTCACAGAGGATGCTGCGTCGTCAGAGAGGATGCTGCGTCGTCAGAGAGGATACTGCGGCTGTCATCGTTACGCCGGGATGCCGGTGTCGTCACACAGGATGCTCGTGCTCGTGTGTTTACATCTTGGCGCGTGGCACACTTTTACCCGCGTAATGATTAAGTCGGATTAACGGGAAGAAGCGAGGCGCTGGCGGCGGCAGCAGCGGCAGCGGCAACGGCTCAGGTCAATACTGGCAAGCGGCCAAGTGATGTGATCGCTCTCTCGTTAAGATTTAATGAGCGCGCGTGCTTCTTGGCCGCTTGATCATTGCGCCAGTATAAAATTAATTCACTTCTTTACCCAGAGGGAATGCGGCTTTTTTTCTTACCCTTTCGCACTCTTTCGTTCTCGCTCTCGCTCTTTCACGAACACACG
>NW_014591838.1:0-878 GCF_000485595.1 Priapulus caudatus | reverse complement strand
TGTGTGTCTGTGTGTGTGTGTGTGTGTGTGTGTGTGTGTGTGTGTGTGTGTGTGTGTCTGTCAGTGTCTGTATGTGTCTGCCTGTGTCTGTATGTGTGTGTCTGTCTGTGTGTCTGTGTGTGTCTATGTCTGTATGTGTGTGGGTCTGTGTGTGTCTGTGTCTGTATGTGTGTCTGTCTGTGTCTGTATGTGTGTCTGTCTGTGTCTGTATGTGTGTGTCTGTGTCTGTATGTATGTGTCTGTGTGTTAGTTAGCGTGTGTTCTATACCCTCTATAGTTGCTACTGATCACACACGGATCGTGACGGAGACACACACACGCACGCACGCGCGCGCACACACACACACGCACACACATACAGACATAGACACACACAGACACACAGATACACACACGCACGCGCGCGCACGCACGCACGCACACACACACATAACGACGCTACTGTTGACTTGCCCTCAATACACGCTTTTTTAGCGCGCGACCAAGAAATTCCGCTGAAAAAAAATAGCGGTATGTTGAGAGAGCCTAGAAAACTAGGAGGTGGTGTAAGGACGACCCTCTGATCCGTAGCTACAGAACGTACTAACCCCCCCCCCCACCACACACACCTACCAACACACCTACACACCTACCCACCAACACACGCATACCAGCTACTGCAGCCATCCAAACACCTACCTACTACACAGCAACACACCTATATACCCACCCATACACCTACCTATCCTCCATATCCCTTCCTTCCTCCTCCACCTCTGCCTCCCTTCCTCACCCCTGCCTCCCTTCCCCACCCCTGCCTCTCTTCCCCATCAATACCTCCCACATCCCGTTTACACAGGAGCCAGAGTTTACACAGAGTTGCTGTGCATTGATTGTTT
>NW_014591837.1:0-878 GCF_000485595.1 Priapulus caudatus | reverse complement strand
AATAAAGTTCAAGTTTCTGTCGCCTACCCCGGCGCAAGCGCAACCGAAGTTGAAGAAGGCATTTGTAATCGACTAGAAGATAGTACTGATGGCATAAGCTTCCTAGAAGAACGCCGTTGTCAGGCGCGAGATAATATTGGCATCATGACTATTGAGATGCAGGAAAGCGGAGAATTACAGCAGTTTATTAACGATGTAAATTCTGCGGTAGACGCTATTACCGATTTTCCTACAGATGCTGAAGATCCCACCATTGAAGAAATGGGCCGCACCACACCAATCGCCAGTATCGCTATTAACGCAGAATTATCTCAACCCGAATTAAAAGCACTGGCTGAATATTATCGCGAACGATTACTCTCACTTCCTCAAATCCCCATGGTGGATATCAGTGGATTTTCTACCCACGAATTTAGTGTGCGTATTAAAGCCGAATCATTACGTCGCTATCAATTAAGTATCCAAGATATTGCCAATTTAATTCAGCAACAAGCCGTAGACTTACCCGCAGGCATTCTTGAAGCCGAATTACGCTCTTACCAAATTCGTGTTGAAAATGAGCGCCGCAGCGTTGAAGAGCTTGCCGATTTAGTCATACTTAACGATGATAAAGGTGGCCGACTACGACTAGGCGATATCGCCACCATTGTTGATGAGTTTACTGATGAAGAAGTTCGGGTTGAGCTCAACGGCCGCCCTGCCGCTTTATTAAAAATAAGCAAAAACAGCAGTGACGATACGCTGACTGTCTATAACGCCGTAAAAGAATTTGTAGTAAATGAAAATGCGGTTTTACCCGACTCGACACAATTAGTCATCACGCAAAACTCTGCGTCCATCGTTCAAGACCGACTCAATTTATTACTGAAAAATGGCTG
>NW_014591836.1:0-878 GCF_000485595.1 Priapulus caudatus | reverse complement strand
TAGTGGAGAACGGTGTACCAAATTCATGCGCCACGCCCGCAGACAGCGTCCCTAAGGCTACCAAATGTTGATTGATGAGGTTTTCTTCACGAATAGCGGCTAAATCTTTTTCACGTTGACGCGTGATGCGCACTAAGATAGAAACAAATATCATCAAAATCAATGCACTGATAATAAAACTGATCCACATACCAAAAATATGCAGATTAAAATCTCCGCCAAAACGATGGTGCACGGGCGGCAGCGGCGTATTCCAAAACATCAGGAACGTATAAAGCACAACGCAGCTTAGCGCTATAAACAAAGTATATGGCAAACGCAAAAACACCGCCGAGAGCGCAATGGGAATTAAGAAGAACGAAATAAAGGGATTTGCCGAGCCTCCAGAAAAATAGAGCAACATCGCAAACGCAGCGGTATCTAACAAGATATGTGCAGCAACTTCCCACTCTGTTGCCAATCGCTGACTCCTCAGCCTAAAAAACACTCCTACATTAAACGCGATAAGCAAAGAAATCACACCCCACATTTCTTTGTCTATCAAAGGAATCTTAAGCAGGTATTCCACGCAAAGCACAGTGACAGCCTGCCCTAAGATCGCGACATTGCGTAACCAAAACAGCTTTTCCAGCGCCATATCAGGTAAGACTGCCGTTAATTTATCGCTAATAAATACCATGGAACCCTCCGACCTCAACAAAGCGCGCTAGCGTAGCGCGGCATTTTGTCGCACACATAATCGTTGTCATATTGACTATCGCTCAGCTATTCTGCCGTTCATGGCAACGAAAATGACACCCCCACTGAAAATCTTACTACACGCTATCATTGGCTTAGCTATCGGTCTGACCATAGGCTTTTTCTCCTCTAGTCTACCA
>NW_014591834.1:0-878 GCF_000485595.1 Priapulus caudatus | reverse complement strand
GTGTGTGTGTGTGTGTGTGTGTGTGTGTGTGTGTGTGTGTGTGTGTGTATAGTATGTATGTATATGTATATATGTTACTATATATATATATATATATATATATATATATATATTTTACATAAATATTATTGATTTAATTGTATATTATATATAATGTATATAAGCATGCGCTTTTCGTACGTCATCGTAACTAGGTGATATCGTTGACACTCTATAACTACATGCCATTATTAACAATATCGATAGTTTACATTATAACACCGATCGTTGGCCGCCGGAGCGCCACCTCTCGCATGCGTCGCGGGAAAACACCCCCTGGTCCCAAAAACCACCAACCCCCGAAAATCCATTCCTAAAATCTTTTCAGCCGAAAGCCTTTCTCACCACGTCGTCTGCCACGACGGACGTCGCCGTGTGTTCGTCACGTGACCGGGGGGTCAGGCGACGACGACGAACAACTGTATATAAACTCACGCGCTGTTAAATGTTTGGCGCCATATTTTATATCAGCAGACGCATCTCGCTCGCGGGCGGGCGCGGGAACGAATTAAATTCGATATGCGAAATGTTGTTACAAAACCAAAAATATTGACGAGTTACTGTGTGTGGGATGGCGGTTACGCGGCGCTTAATGCGACCCCAGAGGGTATTATATTTGAATAATTATTGGTGTAAAAATTGGCGAAATCAGCAAAATCGCCCGGAGACTACAAAATGGGGGAATTTATTAGGCGTGCATTGACACGTAAACTGGTCGGCCATTTGTCATGAATGAATTACGATGTTTCGTTGTTGTTCAGAGCATCTCGTAGCGTATTAAACTAGTTGGAATGGCCTTATACACGCCCACGCACACACACACCCACTCACGCACGCGC
>NW_014591832.1:0-878 GCF_000485595.1 Priapulus caudatus | reverse complement strand
TCCTCTCTCTCTCTCTATCTCTTGCATTCTATGTATATGTATATATATATTGCCCCTGGGGGGGGGGGCAAGGGGGGCAGCTGCTGTAGGGATTTGCTCAGCCTACGACCCTGATATATATTGTTGTTGTGTGAAGCCTGAAAAATTGCCACCTGATGCCACTTTCATATTTTTATCATCTATCTCCATGGGTGTCCATGATTGTATCTTGTGTGTGCGTGCGTGCGTGCGTGTGTGCGTGCGTGCATGTGAATATACATAACAACAAGAGCTAATAATGTATGATGTACCGGTACTAATCATTAAATGTAAAGTAGAGAGAACCCCCCCCCCCAGTGCCCCCATGCAAAATGGGTTGGCACCTGTGACTGTGTACCATTACCAGTGCCACTACCAGAAAGATAACGCAAACTATATTATGCACAATAATTGTAATAAATCACATACAACACTGTGCGTGAGATACTTCTGATTTCATCTAGCACGATTTACCCGTATTTTTAAATATGAATTATGCGTGCAGCAGAGACAAACCTGTATCCAGTAAGAATGTTCAATAATGTGCTTTTTCCGGCACCAGATGGCCCCATAATCGCGGTCAATTCTCCGGAGTTGCATTCTCCTGATATTCCCTTCAGTATAGTCTTATAACCTGAAAATGTCACAGAGTGGAAATTCAGTTACAGAGACTAACACGTACTGACCTACTATAGAGATGTTAATACTTATATAATTATCCGTGCCAAATTGCCTTTAGAAACATGTCATGCCACAATTTGTAAAGACCTACAGGCAGTTGAACAATGTTGGCTCACTTTCGCTCTTTCACTGCAAACAGTATGTGTTTGAATTGAAATAACAATGATTAAGAATTATAT
>NW_014591831.1:0-879 GCF_000485595.1 Priapulus caudatus | reverse complement strand
CTCTACCCTGCATATACATCACCTCTCTTCTACCTTGCATATACGTCACCTCTCCTCTACCCTGCATATACGTCGCCTCTCCTCTACCCTGCATCACATACGTTGCCTCTCCTCTACCCTGCATATACGTCGCCTCTCCTCTACCCTGCATATACGTCGCCTCTCCTCTACCCTGCATATACGTCGCCTCTCCTCTACCCTGCATATACGTCGCCTCTCCTCTACCCTGCATATACGTCGCATCCTCTATACCCTGCATATACGTCGCCTCTCCTCTACCCTGCATATACGTCGCCTCTCCTCTACCCTGTATATACGTCGCCTCTCCTCTACCCTGCATATACGTCACCTCTCCTCTACCCTGCATCATCTACGTCACCTCTCCTCTACCCTGCATCACCTTATATGGCATCGCTGGCGTGTTATTTAATGATAAAATCCCCCTGAATGGTGTCGACGCCACGAACCCTGTTGCGACGGTAGAAAAGAGAAAGAACGTGAGACGTAGAGAAAAGGAAGAGAGAGAGAGACGATGGAGGAGAGGAGAGTAGAGACAATGCACGGCGTTTATAGAGAATTTGGCATGGGAGAGTCAGAGGAAGAGAAGGAACGGAAGCGGGTAGGTTAGAAAAGGAAGACAGGGGTCAGCAGATAGGAACGAGGAATAAAGTTTGAATTCGAAATTAAGGATATGAGAGTGTGGAAAAAACAGGGAAAGAGTGGGATCATATCAGATGGAGTAAGAAAAAGTGAGAGGAGTAAGGAACCTGCAGCAATGCGTAAAAGATTAATGATGGAAGATCGTGCGTGGCTGAGTGTATTCGTGTGGTGTGTGTGTGTGTGTGTGTGTGTGTGTGTGTGTGTGTGTGTGTGTGTAGT
>NW_014591830.1:0-879 GCF_000485595.1 Priapulus caudatus | reverse complement strand
AGCTATCCCTCGCGGGGTTTCCTGTCTCCGCTAGTGAGATGTCATCGCTGTCTGTACTGCTGTAATTTCAATGTGAAATACGGAATACGGGCACACAGGACATTCACGGGCAATACAGTACCGTATTGTAGCACGTTAAAATTCACGGGAAATACGGTACCGCATTGTAGCGTAAGAAATTCACCGGAAATACGGTACCGCATTGTAGCGTGCATAAATTCACGGGAAATACGGTATCGCATTGTAGCGTGCATAAATTCACGGGAAATACGATACCGCATTGTAGCGTGCATAAATTCACGGAAAATACGGTACCGCATTGTAGCGTGCATAAATTCACGGAAAATACGGTACCGTAATTTAGCGCGCACAAAAATTCAAGGGAAATACGGTACCTAATTGTAGGTCACATTAATTCACGGGAAATACTGTACTTACGGGATCGTGATCTTTGCTCCATAGTATCCTGAGATGGGCCGGATGATCGGCTTGATGTAGACACCACCGTTGCCGATGGGGACGTGCACACCTCTACCCGGATTCCAGAACGGGGGCTTGTATGTTGGGAAGTTGATTGGTGGGAGGGTGATTGATGGGAAATTGGGCTTGTACGTCAATTGGAACGGGGGCTTGTATGTTGGGAAGTTGATTGGTGGGAGGGTGATTGATGGGAAATTGGGCTTGTACGTCAATTGAGCGTGTACACTCAGTACCAGACATGCGCACACCAGCAGTCCCGTGAGAGCGTTTGTCGTTGCCATAGTGTTCTTCTTACGAATTTTTTATCTGAAATTAAATTTTTCGGTTTTAATTTGTTTGGTGTCGGTTTATTACGTGAAAACATGAAAACACCTAGAAAACATTGTGGACACTTGCATC
>NW_014591829.1:0-879 GCF_000485595.1 Priapulus caudatus | reverse complement strand
CTACGAGTTATAAGCAAGAGAAGAGATCAAAAGAAAACATGCTGGACGAAGCTTCGCGCGAAAACAAAATTGAACTCTTCTTGACCGAGACATGGAAACGGAGATTTAAAAAAATGGCTGCACTACGGGCAGGTAACACACGATAGGATGTGAAGCCATGTGTTTGTCAGGCGCTTTGCGGCGGTGTTGAGCAATACACGTACGTTAGGGCGTCACTGTCGGGTCCGTGGCGTGCGGGTGGTTGTGTAGAGAAGTGACGGTATCTATATATACCAGGCATGGTCCAGCCATTTCCTGAACAAAACTCAAATATATATCAACTTGGAACCGTCGATGTAGCCGAATAATAAATAGAACTCAAGCTGCATCACAGCCTTGGCAGCGAATATTGGAACCGTGCCAGATTATTCGAGAAGAGAAAAATTAATTCGCAACCGGTTCGATTAGATTACCGATTACTTTATCGTCGCGCTATATCCGGATACTTTGTCTGCGAACAGCGCAAACAGAAAATTCAGGCGTGCGAAATGTCATTGACGACAGAATCCGAATTTGACCGGAGTAATTCGTATAGTTGTATCAGTGTTAGTACAGGGAGCAGGCAGCCAGAATGTGATAAGACGCTGATTCCGACTTGATGAAAAATTCTGGCTTGATCAAAGAAAAATTCTGGCTTGATGCCACGATGGGAAAAACAGTTACTGGTAGAGAGAGAGAGAGAGAGAGAGAGAGAGAGAGAGAGAGAGAGAGAGAGAGAGAGAGAGAGAGAGAGAGAGAGAGAGAGAGAGAGAGAGAGAGAGAGAGAGAGAGAGAGAGAGAGAGAGAGAGAGAGAGAGAGAGAGAGAGAGAGAGAGAGAGAGAGAGAGAGAGAAGAGAAGA
>NW_014591828.1:0-879 GCF_000485595.1 Priapulus caudatus | reverse complement strand
TCCTCTCTCCATCTCGCTTCTTCCCTCCCTCTCACACATATGCATCCTTCTCCTCCTCCTCCTCCTCTTCCTCCTCCTTCTCCTCCTCCTCCTCCTCCTCTCTCGCCCCCTCTCTCACGTCTCTATCTTGTCGCAGGTTTCATCAGGAAGGTTTACACCACTCTGACGGTGCAACTCATCATTACATTCGGAATCATGGCAGTCTTTGTTTTCCCGTAAGTGCTTCCGGGATGATCGTTTCCGGAATACCCTCCGGGTGCACTTTTCGGATATTGCCCAAAGACACTTCCGCGGATATCTCCTAGAGTCACTTCCGGGATAAGTTCCGGTCGAGCGCTTCCGGGAGCGCTCCTCGAATTTCTCCCTGACTTCCGGCGACCCGAGTGACCCGCGTCACGGTGACGTCGACGTAGGTCATCGGTGAGGGCACCTCGCGTAGCCCGGAAGTGTTGTATTCCTGTTCCGCGGTAGATGGCCTTCATACATCTAGGTTTTATAGATTTCTAAGATTCTCTGTGTGTCTACGCGATAGGTAGGCTACGTTTATTTAAATGTTTGCTACAAAGGGACCACACCGGCTTACGTATATCTTAATGTTGTAATGTTTCTTCCTGTTCGTTGTCAGGAATGCGAGATGGCCGTGCATTTTTTAGACAAAAACTGCATTTTTCTTGTCTAAATAGTACACTGAGTGTGCACGCCTTTCCCTTGACCTTTCCCTTGACCTTTGATCTTTGCCTTTTCTTTGACCTTTGTCAAATCCGTTTTTCCATAAGATTCGGCTGAGAGTGAGCATCTTGTAAAGCTTGTCTCGCTTGCTCTCTCTCTCTCTCTTCTCTCTCTCTCTCTCTCTCTCTCTCTCTCTCTCTCTCTCTCTCT
>NW_014591827.1:0-879 GCF_000485595.1 Priapulus caudatus | reverse complement strand
TATACCTTACTGACTGATCCCATTGACGCTAGTTATCCTGTTAAAGGTAAAGATTTATCTGTCTTTGGACTAGCTCAATCTAGTTTAAGCGTGGCATTCAATGGCGTGAAGATTCAATTTGGTGCGCTTAACCCTATTAGTCAAAAGCGTTATGTGCAAAAAGGGGACACTATTTACCTAGTATCAGAAACAGTATATGGCTTACTAAGCGGTGGTGTTGATGGATTCTTACAAAAAAGTTCGAATTAATTTTTGCATCTATGTGATAATCGCCACCTTTTTTATAGCCGAGTTTGGTTTTTGAATTTATTGTTATGGCGCTTCCTTTTTCTATACAATTTCTTCCAGTGGAAAATTTATCAGCTCTCGACTCTGATGAGAATGTGCTGGCGGCAATACGCTTTGCATCGATTGCTAGCGCAGAAGATACTAATAAGCCATTGTTTTCAGTCGGTCTGCCAAACTTGGCATTATCGAATGTAGTTGAGGTTTGGTATAGCGAAGAACCTGTAGAAACTGTAAAAATCGACGGCATACAACTATCAAGAAATAAAGACATTCTCTTTGGGCATTTGTTATTAGATGAGATTGAGTATGAGGATATAGTCTCGGCTGCAGAAGATGCTTATCGACTTATTTTAGAAACTATTCAATCCTTAGCTTATCCCTACGTTTTACGTATTTGGAATTACTTTGCATCGATTAATGATGATGAGAAAGGTTTAGAACGTTATCGAAAGTTTTGTCTAGGTCGACAAAAAACCTTAGATCATTATGGTAATTTTTCGTATGCGCCTCCCGCAGCAACAGCGATTGGTACGTCTGGAGGAGGGTTGCAGGTTTACTTTATTGCGGCTCGTGAACCAGGTATTCAGTTAG
>NW_014591826.1:0-879 GCF_000485595.1 Priapulus caudatus | reverse complement strand
GGGGCCTTGATACGCATGGTAACGTGTGGGTGGAGGCTTGGTACGCAGGGTAACGTGTGGGTGGGGCTTGGTACGTAGAGTAACGTGTGGGTGGGGCTTGGTACGCAGGGTAACGTGTGGGTGGGGCCTTGGTACGTAGGGCAACAAGTGGCCCTCTCATGTGAAATTGTATTCTCACTTCTATTGCATGCTGTTTAACATTACTCCATCTGCTACTATGTGCTCCTAATGTGTCATAATGTGTCTAATGTGTGTAATGTGTCTAATGTGTATAATTAATGTTCCTAGCGCATGACCCCCCCCCCCCCCAGCTACGTGCTCCTAGCACGTGGCTCCCTCTGTACGGCACGCTCGTAACGCACGGCTACACGTCTGTTCAGGTGTTTCGGCAGAGGACTCCGACGGAGGCGATAGAGCTGACGAGTCGTCTGCTAGAGTACACGCCGTGCGCGCGCATCAGCACGCTCGAGGCGTGTGCACACGCGTTCTTCAACGAGCTGCGCGACGCAAAGACACGCCTGCCGCAGGGCCGCCCGCTGCCGCCGCTCTTCAACTTCACACGCAAGGGTGAGTACGACATGCGTGACCGCACACGCAGGCAGGTGTGGTGCGTGGTAGGTGTGGTGGGTGGCGGGTGTGGTGGTTAGTGGGTGGTGGGTGTGGTGGGTGGCGGGTGTGGTGGTTAGTGGGTGGTGGGTGTGGTGCGGTGCGTGGTGGCTGTGGTGGGTGGCGGGTGTGGTGCGTGGTAGGTGTGGTGCGGCGTGGTGGCTGTGGTGGGTGGCGGGTGTGGTGCGTGGTAGGTGTGGTGGGTGGCGGGTGGCGGGTGTGGTGGTTAGTGGGTGGTGGGTGTGGTGCGTGGTAGGTGTGGTGGGTGGCGGG
>NW_014591825.1:0-879 GCF_000485595.1 Priapulus caudatus | reverse complement strand
CGTTCTAGCTTTTGTTTATGTCAAGCGTAGTATGCGCGTGTGCTAGGTCCAAATTGAAGAGGTCAGCGTACCCGTTGCCCTGTTTGCTACCAATCCCCTCGTCAAGGACGTAAAGCTTGAAGTTATCGTCGATGATTACTTTGAAGTCCTCGGCGATAAAACCCAGCAAATCAGCTTTGACAAGCCGGGAGAAAAACTCGGCATGTTGCGCCTGAAAGCAAAGAATAAGTCGGGTAAAGCGCACATCCGATTTATTGCCAGTAGCAACCAACATTCATCGGCCTCAGACATCTATATTGATGTGCGCCAAGCGAATCAAGAAACCACGCACATCAGCACTGCGGTCATTGAACCCGGTAAACCGTGGGTACAGCACATTACCGCTCACGGTATTGACGGTACCAATCACGCCACCTTGGAATTATCATCCGTCCCTTCCTTAAACATAGAAAAGCATCTTGGTTTTCTACTGCGATACCCGCACGGTTGTTTGGAACAAATTACTTCAGCGGCATTCCCACAGCTGTATTTACCCAAGGTGATGCAATTAGACGAGGAAAAGCAAAAGCAAGTTGAACAACATATCAATAAAGCCATTGATAGTTTACGCAGCTTTCAGTTGGCGACAGGCAATTTCAGCTATTGGCCAAACAATAATGACAGCAATGAATGGGCAAGTATTTATGCGGGACATTTCCTCGTCGAAGCACAAAAGCTGGGTTATTTACTACCGGCAGAATTACTTCCTGATTGGCTAACCTATCAAGCCGACGCAGCCCAACGTTGGGTAGCGGGAAGTCGTCGTTATGAACAGACGCAAGCCTATCGTTTGTATGTATTGGCACTGGCAGGAAAGCCGCAAATGGGGGCGATGAACCG
>NW_014591824.1:0-879 GCF_000485595.1 Priapulus caudatus | reverse complement strand
CCCCCCCCCCTGCCCTGCTCTCCGTAATTTCCCTTTTCCGTAAAATTTTCCCCTGAAAAATTGTTGGTTATTTATTACACACACGGCACATCGCGGATCGCGGACCTCTTTTTTTCCTTTTTTTCTTTTTTTTGCTCGGAGGGGGGGGAACCTCCCGAACCCCCCCCCCTGGCTACGGGCCTGACTATATTATATACTACATATACTCATATTTTGTATTTTACGTCATATAACACCTATCGCTGTAATTTGAGTTGAGAGTGTATATTAATTGTGATCGTGATCAATTGTGCATTTAATTTACTCCCATTTTGTTCAGCCTATACGAAACGAATATTTTTGGAACATGTAAAGCTGTGTGGTAAGTAAACATTTTTCCCTGTGATTTACAGGCGCGTGTAATTAAGCGATGTGCTTTAATTGCTGATTGAATCACACGTGGTAATCAGCACTATAAATTATAGAGGCCAGCCGGTGATCATGGAGCTTCTGTTTAAAGACATTACTGTGAGCCTCAGTCGGCAGCCGATACTTCTAGGAGTGAGCGGTTTCTGTCGACCAGGGGAAATACTCGCCATCCTCGGTCCGACAGGTACAACTATAACGTGTACTTACTATAATAACGTGTATATAAATATTATATTATATATATTATATATTATAATTAATACTTACGTATTATTGCGTAACAATTAATTTACAGTTACAGTTCGGTTATTAACACCTGACAAAAAATCTCCGGTTTAAAACACGCGGAGACAGACCTTTCAGTTTAGGAGAACGAGGAGGAGAACTTACCGCAGAGAGAATTCAGATTCACCGCCGCGTGGGAGACAAAAATCGCTTAGCCTGATAAGCTATATATATATATATATATAT
>NW_014591823.1:0-879 GCF_000485595.1 Priapulus caudatus | reverse complement strand
TATATATATATATATTATACGTGATCGCACAATAGGTATGCCACACACTGTATCTACTGGGGGATAATAATAGAAGGCGCATGAAGCCATTACATCTCCAGACGATGAGCTTTTCATGTATGATTGCTCGATCCTAGGACGCCGCTGTGTTGGTTGCTAGGCGACGTGACGCGACGGCCAACCTACATATTCTTTCGCAGGACCGCCGCAACGTAGAAACATGGTAGAGATACATGTAATATGTTGTTTATGTACTTAATAGAGCCATTTTAAAAAAAAATTAAAAAAATTAGCAAAGAAAAATCACATGCACGTTGTAAGGATTTCATGGTAAATAATATTTTATAGCGTATCAATCATAGCGTATCAATAGCGTATCAATCAGCGCTATTATATGAACCTCCATCGCCAGCCTATAACGTCGTGAGATTTTTTACTGCCCCTATACTATACTGCATAGAGAAAATACTTATAACAATATAAATTCTCATTATATAACAGGAACTCTATATAACAGGAACTCTATATAGAGGAAACCCATCACGACTGCCTCCTCTCCTTTCTCGGCATCACTGCTGCCCTCTATCGGCATTACTACCGCCATCTGTCGGCAGTACTGCTCCTTCCTACCTTCCCGCGGTTACTGTCAGTCATTTATTAATAATGACTTATTAAGCAAACATCAGCATTATCTCTAATAATGACTTATTAAGCAAACATCAGCATTATCTCTAATAATGACTTATTAAGCAAACATCAGCATTATCTCTAATAATGACTTATTAAGCAAACATCAGCATTATCTCTAATAATGACTTATTAAGCAAACATCAGCATTATCTCTAATAATGACTTATTAAGCAAACATCAGCATTATCT
>NW_014591822.1:0-879 GCF_000485595.1 Priapulus caudatus | reverse complement strand
CAAAGAACGCTATTACGTACATAGGGTGTCAGTTTATTCATGGCTTGCTGGTATCGGTTGTAAATGGCGAAGTTTGATTTCTTGATTTTTATATTACCGGAATATAGATGTAATAGGTACGCCTAACAGTGAAAGCTGCGTCATAATACTTGAAGGGGAAAAAGAAGGGGAAAAAGAAGGGGCTAGAGTAATAACTCCAGCCCCAGATTTTTTCTAAAGGTTACCCGCAGCATTTAGCTGTGCTAATTGCTGAAATCCCCCGATGGAAATGCCGTCGATGAAGATCTGTGGAACGGTTCGATTACCTGATCGTTGCATCATTTCTTGCATGTTTTGGTTGTCAGACATTACATCCACTTCTTTATAGGGCAGTCCTTTTGCCTGTAGTAGTTTTTTTGCTCTTTCACAAAATGAACACTGCTGTGATGAGTAAATCTGTATGTTTGACATATCATTCTCCTTTTTCGGGTTTACTTGCTTACGCTAACGTCGTACCAAGGTGTTGGGTTAATTGGGCAGCGGTAACGAAAGCCATTCTCAGAGATGGTGACTGTGGTTGAGCGTGACTGCCCTGGCTCTAGTGGAAACATCTCTAATCTTTTGTGAGTGACGCCATCTTGGAGTAGAAAGCCAACCAGCTTGTCGGCTTTGTTGGTTATGTTGAAGCGGTACTTTCCGGGCTTGAGTGCTGCTAAGGTTTCTTTTGCTGAAAAATAGCCGTTGTATTCAGTTAGATTGATTGTGGTGATGCCGTCTTTTGTAACGGGTGTGGCTGCAATGCTTAGGCCGGGAATGACCAAAGCAGCTGTGAGTAAGAGCGTTTTAAGTAGATTGCGTGTTTCATTGTTGTTTCCTCATGTGAGTTGAATAGGTTTAAGC
>NW_014591821.1:0-880 GCF_000485595.1 Priapulus caudatus | reverse complement strand
GAATTTGGTCGGCACACGACAGTGGGTTGTTTCTATAGCCCTTGCGTTGCACCTGGTCATCAATGCCAAACCGCGCTAATTTACTTTGAGTTTGGGCTGAACTGTACGCGGCATCCGCGTACAGCGCCGCTTCATCGCCCAGCAATAAAGTGTCGCGCTCTTGGCTGTCATGTACATTCCCGGCGGTCACACTTTGCCGATGAATAAAGCCATCTTCATCAACCCCCGGTAAGCGATCAAGCAACTACACCCCCACATTTTAATAGTTAAAATCACCCAGCTAGGTGAGGCGGTTTGAGTTTTGGTTCGTTACACTGCCCCCATCAAAGCAGCACTAGGACGGTGAACGTGACAGGAGTTACGATGTTTTGTGTCTAAGCCGCTCCATTGGAGTGGCTTTTTACTGCGCGCTGAGTTCGAGGGGGTTCCACGGTAGTAGTTTCTCAACATCTTCTACCGTTTCACAGCTGGGTAATTCCGTGAAGAGTAACTTTAAATACACGTAGGGTTCCAGCCCATTCGCTTTAGCGGTCTCGATGATGCTATAAAGCATCGCGCTCGCCTTTGCACCCTCCTGGCTGTTACTGAACATCCAATTCTTTCGCCCAATCGCGAACGGCCTTATGGCATTTTCGACCGGGTTGTTGTCGATATTCAATCGACCATCTTTGGTATAGGCCGTGAGCTTTAACCAGTTCTTATGCAGATAGCCCAATGCAACCCCCGTTTTACTCTTAGGCAGGGTATGGATAAGTGATTTATCCAGCCACTTCCTTAGCTTGGCCAACTGGGGAACACTTTTCTCTTGCCGAGCCCGTATTCGTTGTTCCGGGCTTTGGTCTCTAATCTCCGATTCGATGTGGTACAGGCTTTTGATCAG
>NW_014591820.1:0-880 GCF_000485595.1 Priapulus caudatus | reverse complement strand
CAAATTTCAGTGTTCGAATGCAGTAAATCACATGAAGTTAAATGTAAACCGTTGTGTGTTTGTTGTATACTTTCAATAACTTAATAATATCCAAATAAGAAAAATATGAAAATTTTCACTCTAATTAGCTTAGTTTTACTCATTAGCGCCTGTACGGGCTATAAACCAGAGGTACAGCAAGGCAATCTCGTTACCCAAGAGGCTGTTTCAAAATTACAGAAGGGCATGTCTAAACAGGAGGTTCAAGCACTGCTTGGTACTCCACTACTGCAAGATAGTTTCAACAGTAATCGTTGGGATTATATCTTCTATCATAGCCAAACGGGTGATGCTCACAAACCACAAAATATCACATTAACTTTTCAGAATGAGCAACCTGATGAGTGTCGCCAACTAACTCAAGTAGTCGATGCTGCAGCGGGTGCATAGTCACTTTCTGCAACGATTGAGCTTCATTTAGCTGGAGCGAAATGCTCGTTAGCATTCGGGTATTATCGAATGTTCAGTCCTGAGAAATGTGGCTCAATCGCTTATTCTAAGTTTGTAAAATTCACCGTTTGGTGGTACTTGCCGTTATTCCTTTGGTATTTCAGCTTCTGTCTTCGGTGCTGTGATTTCTGACTTTTCCTCTACCTTTTTTGTTTTTGCGACTTTCTCAGTTGGTTTCTCTGTTGTGGGTTTTTTTTCCGCAACAGCGGTCTTTAGGGATTTACTTGCATCAGCAGGACTGTCGGGGATAGGTTGAGGCTGTGAAATTTCTGATTTAGCCGTTTTAGGGAGGGTAGGGGCAGCTTCGCTGGTGTTGTCTGCTGGAGCATCACTGAGTTTTACAGGTGTGGGTATTTTTGTCTTTTCAATGTTGTCCTTTGCTTGAGCGGCT
>NW_014591819.1:0-880 GCF_000485595.1 Priapulus caudatus | reverse complement strand
CCTCTGGTTCACCGAGTAATAGCATATGTTCTAAGGTGTTGTCAGCTTGCCCCATTCGTGTCCAACGTTTGATGTACATTGGGTAGCCCCCAGGCGACCCGGTTATCTTCATCGACAATAATTCACGTACCCAGCGCAAATATTGTTCATCGCGCACCGTGGGATTCAGGTAACTTTAGCTTCGCCTTTTTCGGTTAGTGCATATACCGTCATACTGCTTTCATTAATACGAATGGCTTTTAGTGGTTGTGCGAGTAGTACATTGAGCCGAAGGTTGTCAGCATTTGATAATTCCATTCACTTGAATCCTTTTCTACCCGCCATCAAGGAATGAGATGCGGATGTGGATAGATTAATTTAGACAATTGTTGAGGGATTATAGGCTAAAAGTCCTTCTAGGTTTATTAGACCATTACAAGTGACCGCATTTGACGTTGCATCATTGCGTAAAACATGGCATTTATCCAGAAAATTGGGGCGTAACAAATCAGGAATTAAAAATCGGAAAAAGAACAAAGCCGTAGGTCGGATAAGCAAAGCGCCATCCGACATGACCATATTCCGTCGCACACAAATGTCGGATGGCGTCCCTTATCCGACCTACGTTTTGATATGTGAGTTACGCGTTTTTAATTTGCTTGCGCGGAACTGTTTAGACCACAAGCCGTAAAAAACAAACGGAGCAATTCATCGATCATTTCATCAATGTAGAGATCAGGGAATCGATCTTGTTTATCCAAAGCCTGACTAATTAATACTTCTCTAATCATGCCTTGAAACATGAGAGCCGCCAATCTCGTATTGAGGGGCTTTATCTCACCGTTATCAATCATCTCCTGCAACTCTCCAATAATATAATCCGAGAACGTTTTCCATTGAT
>NW_014591818.1:0-880 GCF_000485595.1 Priapulus caudatus | reverse complement strand
CAAATGGGCACTCGAGGGCAGGACGGGCGGACGACACTGCGGTGTAGAACAAGTGAACACTCACCAGATATGCTGCGCCCATACTCGTGCAAAGGGATCTGCAGTTTTGGGCGATTCCCCTTGCTACGGTGACGCTTCCTGCAAATGAAGTGAGGGAAACAATAAGCATGGAAACTCTATACTGTGCGACGAGGGGTGCATGCAGGAGTGACAGTGAAGGTGGTGGAAGATGGAAAAGGTTAGAGGCAAGGGCAGAGCGAGGAGGAGAGCCACAGGAAGAACGTAGGAATTGAGAGGATGAAGAGATATGGAGGGATGGTGAAAGTAGGAAAGGAAAAGAGAGTGCAGAGGGAGGGGTGTGAGGAAGGGGTGTGAGGGAAAGGTGTGAGGGAGGGGTGTAAGAAAGGGGTGTGAGGGAGGGGTGTGAGGGAGGGGTGTAAGAGAGGGGTGTGAGGGAGGGGTGTGAGGGAGAGGTGTGAGGGAGGGGTGTGAAGGAGAAGGCTGGAGGTGGGGATCGAGTAAGAAGAGAGGAAACCAGCTGGAGCTTTGCTACAAGCAAGGGGACCAAAAGATATATAAGGAGTATAAATAAGCCACTTAAAAAACTGGCAATTTTATTAGCTGAGAAATTTTGTTTTTGCGATGAAGCACTTTCATACGAGGTAGAGTATGGTGTGAAATGCTAGATGAAAGGAAGGAAGTAGGAGCAAGAGGGAACGTGGGGAGATGGTAGAGGAACAGATGGTGTGGGAGCAAGAGGAAACAAGGAAAGACGATAAAAGACAGGAAGGTTTAGTAGCAAGATGGAGCAATGGAAGAGGATAGAAGTAGAGACGTCTGTATGAGTTGGCATAAGCAGACCTGCCGACCTGTGATTCAT
>NW_014591817.1:0-880 GCF_000485595.1 Priapulus caudatus | reverse complement strand
TTGCTGCTGAAACTGCGTGTTGTTGCACCTTTTTTAGGTCCTGCTGCGCTGCTGCAGTAGCTCGAGCAGTTTCGCTGTATCTGACAATTTTCCAGTACGTCACGCCAACTCAGGCTTGCGGACTCTCAGACTCTGTGGAAGTTACTGTTCTCATTTGTAGCTATTAAACCTCCAACCTCAGCAGTTGATCTGGGGCCTAGCAAACACAATTCAATCCATCCTCGTCCGCCACAAAATACTGTTGTATTTCTAGAAGTAAAGTCGTAAGCAGCTGACGTATAATATATATAAACTCAACAAAGGATTTTATTTCCAGCCCACTACTCCAGCCTGCCCGACGTAGTAGAGCTGACCACGCAAGTAGCCATGCGTTAGGACAAATAGTATTAGCCGGGCCGCACCTATTGGGCCCTAATATGGGAAAATGATACCAATAATGTCACATTTTCGACGAGAGCTATTTTTTCCACAGACTTTTAAAAAGAGCTCCCATGAAAAAAAAGTATTTTTTCCCTGCCCCACGCAGGCGATACACAAGGTGCGTGCGATGAAGGATCCGTGGGCGGACTTCCCGTTCGAGAAGCTGATGACGGAGACAGTGAAGCGGCACCGCTACAGCTCGCTGAGGAAGGTGTGGACCACCGACGAGGTGCAGGTGAAGATCGAGAAGAAGGCATTCAACAGGGGTGCCATGAGGGAGTGCTTCCGGTGAGTGTGAGAGCGAGCTTCCGGTGTGCGTGCGTGCGTGCGTGCGTGCGTGCGTGCGTGCGTGTGTATGAGAGAGAGAGAGAGAGAGCACCTCCTGTGAGTGAGAGATTACTTTCAGAGAGTTACCAGAAGGAGAGAGAGAGGGGGAAAGAGAGATGGAGAGAGAGTGTGT
>NW_014591816.1:0-880 GCF_000485595.1 Priapulus caudatus | reverse complement strand
TGAGCATACGCTTGCGTCCATGCGGGCAATTTAAACGACTGCCGCACTTCAACAACCCGCACACGAACATTAACCAACTCAACATCCACATTTAGTTGATGCCCGTAACTGTCTTCATGTTTTTGATGAAAAGCTTGCTCGACGTTTTGTAAACCTAACCATTGCTGATTAAGGGTATTGCTTTGTCCTTGATAACAAACATCTACAGTAAGAGTTGTTTTTATTTTACTTTCTACCGCGCCAAGTTCTGCTTTAGCATGGGCAAGCAGTTCTGCAAAGATATTCTCCATACTTATAACATCACAATCTTTCACACACTTATTAAGTGTACGAGAGCGTTCGCGACTAGCATCCGCCGCTAGCATGCCTAATGCAGATAATACGCCTGCGTTTACGGGCACTAATGCTTTTGTCATTTCTAGCTCTTCAGCCAATGCGCAGACATGTAAACCACCGGCACCACCAAAGGAAACTAGCGTGTAATCTTTTGGGTCTTCGCCACGTTCAACTGACATTACGCGTAGTGCGCGCACCATGTGGTCGTTAACCACATCGATAATGCCTTGCGCGGCTTGCTCTACGGTTACTGTTTTTTCTGACGTAGATAACCCATCAGCAATACTTTGTACGGCTTTAATAGCCGCCGCTTTATCTAACTGCATGTTACCGCCGAGAAATGATTCTGGTAACAATCGACCTAGTACAACATTCGCATCAGTTACCGTTGGCTTTGTTCCACCTTTGCCGTAACAAGCAGGCCCGGGATTTGCGCCGGCAGATTCTGGCCCGACGAGCAATAATCCACCGGCATCAACTTGTGCAATAGAACCCCCACCTGCGCCAATGGTGTGCATATCTATCATCGGCACTGCGACTGGAT
>NW_014591815.1:0-880 GCF_000485595.1 Priapulus caudatus | reverse complement strand
GTGTGTGCGTTGGCGCATACGTGCACGTGTGTGGAGTGGCAGACGGTTATTCTTGTGTTATATTGAAATTATACGCCGTTGACAGTAATATATATATATATAGACAGTATAAAGATGTGTCTATCTGTCTGTGTTTATTCATTTGTTTGTTTGTTTCGCCGACATCTGCATTGTTGGTTTGTTTGTCTGTTTTATACTCTGACATTTTCGTATTGTTGGTTTGTATATATACTATTGCGACATCTGGTATTGTTGCTATATTTGTCTACTTTCTACTTTATCACAGCGTGCGTTCATATCAATCTAACTGCCTGTCCCCTCTCTCTCTCTCTCTATCGCTTTCTCTCTCTCTCTCTGTGTCTGTGTGTCTGTGTGTGTTTGATCTATTCCTGTACGTTTGTTGTAGGTACATACATCTCTACTCTCAACGCTCTACTCTCAGCACCAGCAATCTAACTGTGCCAGTGTTGAACTATACCTACACCTACGCCTAGCACAATTCCACATAGCAACAGCGCGACTGCGTCTACCTTATAAAAATAATCGTCACATCGTAAAAGATATAAAAGAAATATGAGCGGGAATCGAACCATGAAAAGTAGCTAAATATAAGCGGGAATCGAACCATGAAAAGTAGCTAAATATAAGCGGGAATCAAACCATGAATTGTAGCTAAATATAAGCGGGAATCAAACCATGAATTGTAGCTAAATATAAGCGGGAATCAAACCATGAAAGCTAGCTAAATATAAGCGGAGTTTAAACTATGAAAGCTAGCTAAATATAAGCGGGAATCAAACCATGAAAGCTAGCTAAATATATGCGGAGTTTAAACTATGAAAGCTAGCTAAATATAAGCGGGAATCAAACCATGAAAGCT
>NW_014591814.1:0-881 GCF_000485595.1 Priapulus caudatus | reverse complement strand
GGTGGCGCCAGATTTAGAAAAAATTTTGCCACAAGGGAGAGATAGTGGATCGCTAGGGGACGCTCGATTGGGCTAATTTTGTCTCATATTTTTATTATTTTTTGCGCTAATTTTTGTTTTATTTTTAGAATTAGGTTAGGGTCTAACCGATTTCTATATCCACAACACACTAATAATCGCGCATCTAGGTGAAGCACTATCTCTCCCCTGAGACGCATACTTTATTTCGAAATAACGCTTTGGGAATAAATTCCACGATTGAAGATTAGAGGAGCTAGAACCCTAATCCTAACCCTATACGCCAAGAAGGGCGTCTATCAACGAACGTACGGCTGCCCGTACCTCCAGCCACTGCTGTACAACTTACATTTACAGGACACACGTTATATATATATATATATATATATATATATATAACGTGTGTCCCTGTAATTTGTAAATGAGTGAGTCCCCTTTTTGGCGTTAGGGTTAGTGTTCTAGCTCATCTAAACTCTAAAATCGTGAATATATATATAGGGCCTATTGATATAAATACAGTGGTCAGTAGTACGTAGTAGTACTACTAACCAGTAGTAGTAGTAGTACCATATGAGTTAATGAGACAAATCTCCTAATTTGTCTCATTAACTCCTGCTAGTAGTAGTACTAGTAGTAGTACTCATGTCATGAGTATAGACTATAGTATAGTCTACAGTCAGTAACCGAGTAGATTTGGCAAACAAGCAAGAAGAAGTATAGTAGTATTAGTACTACTAGTACTACTAGGCCTACACGTAACACAGTAACACAGTAACACAGTACTCAGTACTACTACTACTACTAGTACTACTACTACTACTAGTCAGTGACAGTATAGGAGGCCGACTGAGGTTCAAGGATAG
>NW_014591813.1:0-881 GCF_000485595.1 Priapulus caudatus | reverse complement strand
ACGACACACACACACACACACACACACACACACACACACACACACACACGACACTACACACACACACACACACACACACACACACACACACACACACACACACACACACACACACACACACACACACACACACACACACACACACACACACACACACACACACACACACACACACACACACACACACACACACACACTATGTGTAGTGTGTAGTGTGTAGTGTACCTACTGATAGATTACCTACTATAAATTAACGTATTCTGTATGGATTACACGAATCGCGGTAAGGTGGTACATATGGTGGTAGGTACTAATACGGGTTGCGAACCTTCTGTCCAGCCAATCCGGAAATTCCTTGTAAGCCCGCGGATCCCTGCGGACCGGATGGGCCCATTCCACCTCGCTTACCAGCTTCTCCTGACTCGCCCTTCTCCCCCTAAATACAAACACGAGCAAATTACTGCTGCACGAAGTAAAGAAAGACTACGTGTTCTCTTTGCGAAAGTACAGTCACTAGATAAAGATATCGTTAAGAGATGTTGAGTTTTAGCCCGAGGTGAAATTTTGCTATGGATATAAAAAATAAACTTGATCGACAGTTATCAACGTCTTCAATGTGGATCGTGTAGCTATGCACATGCGTATTACCGGGTCTCCTTGCACACCTCGCTTGCCAGGTACTCCGGACGGGCCCTGCGTAACATCAATAAAACGTAACCGGTCAAATTATTTTATTTTATGGGATTCTACTGATACATTCCGTTCAAATTACAGCTATATATATATATACCCGTAATTTGAACGGAATGTATTTATAATTATATATTATAATTCTTGTAATATATAATAATATATATATATATATATATATATATATATAT
>NW_014591811.1:0-881 GCF_000485595.1 Priapulus caudatus | reverse complement strand
CTCTCTCTCTCTCTGCCTGCCTTCTCTTCTTTTCTCTACTGTCTTCTTTTTTTTTACTAGCCAGCTGCTCCATCCTACCTTCATCAAATCTTGCTTGTCTGGGTATATAGCCCTACCGTGTACACGATTTATGCATGTGCATGGTTGCGCTGCCGTGTCTACGTGGAAGCGTAATATTTATCTTTGCATTAAATCAAGCTTGTGTGATTGCGTTTCCTATTATCTACTTCTAATATTACTCGTACATCAATCGTAGGTGAAGTGTTTGTGCTCGCAATCGATACACGTTCTCCTAAGCGCCATCGCTATATATACCTACCGCCCGAGAATCAATTCATTTGGCGATATCACTTTGTAACTATTATTTACCCATTTTTTCGTGGAGTGCCAGTGTACACGTGTCTCGTACGAATAAATTTATTATATGTTATTAACTGCAGTACCTGATTATTCACACATCGACCACTTCGTACAATCGTCTCGCGACCTACTGGCATATTTCTTTTCTACCGGAATCTTTCTCGAGCCACTTGTATTGATCGGTATTTCACTATAATATTCACGTGCGTGTTCGCACAGATAAAATATTGAAAATGGTTAGGGTATATATAGTCTGTAACAGTATCGCTGCACATTTCAATGAGTAAACCGACGAACCGGTGACATGCGGCAAGGCCTCGTTGTTTAAAGGTCGATCCACAAGACCATACATACAGTTTTCAACGTTCCACGATTCTGACTACTTGATCCGTGATCGGAAATGCGTCGTACAAGATATATGTGATGAACTGATTATGGAGAGAGAGAGAGAGAGAGAGAGAGAGAGAGAGAGAGAGAGAGAGAGAGAGAGAGAGAGAGAGAGAGAGAGAGAGAGAGAGAGA
>NW_014591810.1:0-881 GCF_000485595.1 Priapulus caudatus | reverse complement strand
TTACGACAACGACCCCTTGAGCCTAAGTGTGGCTGCATCCCCATCTCTCATTGCTAATCACTGCGTTGTCTTCTGGTTGCTAAGCGCCGCATCTTCATCTCGTTGCTAAGAGCCACATCCTCATCTCGTTGCTAAGCTCCACATCGTCATCTCGTTGCTAAGCTCCGCATCTTCATCTCGTTGCTAAGCTCCTCATCTTCATCTTGTTGCTAAGCTCCGCATCTTCATTTCGTTGCTAAGCTCCGCATCTTCATCTCGTTGCTAAGCTCTGCATCCTCATCTCGTTGCTAATGGCCGCATCCTCATCTCGTTGCTAAGCTCCGCATCTTCATCTCATTGCTAAGCTCCGCATCTTCATCTTGTTGCTAAGCTCTGCATCTTCATCTCGTTGCTAAGCTCCGCATCTTCATCTCGTTGCTAAGCTCCGCATCGTCATCTTGTTGTTAAGCTCCGCATCTTCGTCTCGTTGCTAAGCTCCGCATCTTCGTCTCGTTGCCAAGCTCTGCATCCTCATCTCGTTGTCAGGGTGCCACCGGAGTTTTACCTGCGCACGGAGCAGGCAGATGAGCTGGAGCGATCGGGCGAGCGCGACGACGCACACAAGGACATTCTCGTGCAGTTTGTGCAGGAGAGAGAGCTACACGTCGTGTGTCGCACGCACTCGGGCAATATCAGGTGCTGTAGTGATGCTGGTGGTGTGAGTGTGTACGTGTGTGTGCGTGTGTGTGAGTGAGTACCTGTGTGTGTGTGTGCGTGTCACTGTGCGTGCGTGTTTGTACGTGTGCCACTGTTTGCCGGCAGACGCGATGTTCCTTAGGCCATCATTTTTTATTTTGATGGTTTACAGAATTTTGTTGTTGTTGTTGTTGACTCGGTAGGGT
>NW_014591809.1:0-881 GCF_000485595.1 Priapulus caudatus | reverse complement strand
ATATATATATATATATATATATATATATATATATATATATATATATACATATATATATATATATAGAGAGAGAGAGAGAGAGAGAGAGGGGGAGAGAGAGAAAGTATATGCACATGATACAAGATCTACCATCCGTTGTTTAGTATATTAGAAGTAAATACTCACGGCTTAGATGTCAGGTTTAACTTCGGCTTGTGGTCGTGTGTTGAGTGTCGTTGTGGTCGTATCGGTTGAGGTCGTGTGTAGGCGCACTATCCGTTGGTGACCGTTTTGTACATTATATAGCGGGTCACTGCTCAGTCTACCGCAACGAGTGACACGAGTTTCTATCGCGGAAAATCCACTTGGTGAGCAAAATATTATAATATATGATTACTTCCGCGAGGCCTAGGGTTAAAAAACTCGGAAGTGAACATTTTTGTCTGTCTCTACGCCAGAACATTGGTTCTACCCCCTATGAATGTAGAACAAATTTGCGCAATATGCAATGGACGCGATACATGAAATATGCTGCACACGAATGTGGTTTATGGTAAACCCATGCAGCATTCTGAGACTTTGTCGGGGAACGGGGCAACAATTGCGTACATAGTATCTATGTTGGCATATAGGTGTTTTTATCAGGAGTGAATAAAAAGAAAGGTTGTATTCATTCACTCCTGTTGTTATGTATGTGAATCATGAGAACTTTGTGAAACATTGAGAACATTACTTATTATCTTCAAGAGCACGTAAGGGTTCGTGTGCTCGTGTTATCTTCCACCTTCAGCGCAATTAAATATTACCCAGCCTCATGTGGTGCGCCCATGTAGGTTTCAATCGTTAGAACGATGCAGCAAGAATATAGCATGCCCCATGTGCTGTAGCCTACTTTAAGCCTG
>NW_014591808.1:0-881 GCF_000485595.1 Priapulus caudatus | reverse complement strand
GGTACATCAGACCGAGGTTGTGTTGTGCGATTGGAATATTCTTCGCGGCGGCTCTTTTAAACCAAACCACAGCGCTCTGAGGATTTTTCTTTGTGCCTACGCCTTGGATATACATAGCGCCCAAGCTATAAAATGCCGTCGCAAGCCCTTTGTCTGCGGCTATTTTCATGTTTTTAAAGGCAAGTGATGGGTTTTCTTTGTGCCGAGTCCGTTAGCGTACATCAGTCCCAGTAGGTAATTTACGCCCGGGTTGCCTGATTTTTCCGCTTTTTTTGCATAATTAAAGGCTTTAGCGGGATTTTTCTTTACCCCTTCACCTTTTAAAAAGCGCTCGCTTAGCATGATTTGCACGTCAGTCATGCCAGCGTTAGCGGCTTTCTCATACCAATGTATAGCACCACCTGGATTCTTTTTAGTGCCATGGCCGTTTTCATACATGATACCCAAACCGCGAAATGCATCGGGTACTCCTTTTTGTGCTGCCTTGGTGTAAAGCTGGAAGGCTCTTTGGGGGTGCTTTTTGGTACCCACACCAGTGGCGTACATTGAGCCAAGGGCGTATTGAGCTATCGGGTGATTGTTATTAGCGGCTTTGGTAAACCACTGAAAAGCCGTACCCGGGTTTTTAGGCACACCCTGACCTTGCATGTATAACTCGCCTAAAATGTACTGTCCAGCAGCATCATTTTTCTTGGCAAACGTGGAGGCGATGCGAAACACGCTAGCATAATCTTTGCGTTGATAGGCAGAGCGCAGATCTGCATTGGGGTCAGCAAAAGCAGAGTTACTCACAAAGAGGAAGGAGGCGATAAAAAAGACTAAAAGTTGTTTGCTGATATTCATAAAGGATCTAATCGTAGTATATTTATTGTGTTAGTCGT
>NW_014591806.1:0-882 GCF_000485595.1 Priapulus caudatus | reverse complement strand
CTCTCTCTCTCTCTCTCTCTCTCCCCTTTCTCGCTCTCTCCCCTTTCTCTCTTTCACCTCTTAGTCTAATGAATGTTTAATAATGACCGACCACCACCTGCATACCACCTGCATATGGTCCAACACAGCGAGATTGGGGGCTTGTTGCATTGGCTCGCACCATACGTCGCTACTGAGACCGACAACGAGAGAGAAACTCACTCCTAGTTACCTGTAGTGGGGGGTTACCTGTAGTAGGGGTTACCTGTAGTGGGGGTTACCTGTAGTGAAGGTTACCTGTAGTGGGGGGTTACCTGTAGTGGGGGTTACCTGTAGTGGGGGGGTTACCTGTAGTGGGGGTTACCTGTAGTGGTTACCCGCATTGCCATGCACCACGATCACAACTGCAATCGTTTCCCCTCGCCTGATGAGTGTAGTTTTTTCTTCTTTCAATCGTAGACTACTAGCCAATGAACGGGCCCTCCATTCTTAGACGCGTTCGTGTGGTGGTGGTGGTGGTGGTGGTGGGAATTTCAGGCTAATCATTCACTTCCTGCATACATGCTGCCGACCACCCTGCTGCATACCTGGACACGTGGCTGCACACCTGTTTACCTGCCGGAATGCCCGCCTATACCTGTCTTGCTGCCTTGACTGACAGCCAAACCGCACGTTTAACAACTCCTGTTAGAATAGCAAACCAGCATTGATACACGCACGTACGCACGCACGCACGCACGCGGGCACACACGCACGCACGCGCGCACACACTCACACGCACGTACGCGCTAACAACCAAACGCACGCACGCGCGCTCGCACACGCA
Organism: Priapulus caudatus; assembly: GCF_000485595.1. Taxonomy (NCBI): domain Eukaryota; kingdom Metazoa; phylum Priapulida; class Priapulimorpha; order Priapulimorphida; family Priapulidae; genus Priapulus; species Priapulus caudatus. The sequence goes on along the minus strand of NW_014591806.1, from coordinate 77 downwards.
CACACGCACACACACACACACACACACGCACACGCACACACGCACACGCGCGCACACACACACACACACACACACAG
>NW_014591805.1:0-882 GCF_000485595.1 Priapulus caudatus | reverse complement strand
GTGTGTGTGTGTGTGTGTGTGTGTGTGTGTGTGTGTGTGTGTGTGTGTGTGTGTGTGTGTGCGTGCGCGCGCGCGTGTATGTGTGCGTGTGTGGGTGTGCGCGCGTGTGTGTGCGTTGCACCTCACCCGAGTCTAGCTGGCACTATCAGTCTCTCGTTTAAATTTCCAATCGTGGTCGAGGCGAAGTTTTATCCAAATTGTTCGTGAAAACCTTTTATGTGGCTCATTCCTTGCAAACGCCCCTTATTTGGCGCCGTCAGTACGTACATGTCACGGTTGAAGACCCACGTCGACGCTTCGCGTTATGGCGAGTGAAAAATAACTTGTTTTGTAATGTATTTCAAGAGCTAAAATAGTTTTCGGTAACTTCGTTTGCCGAAAAAGGTTAAGGAAAAACAACGGCAAGATAGGAATGGCGGCACGCTTCGCATTAGCTCTAGAATGTTCGCAGACCTGTGTCGGAGCGAAAGGCTATATAGTTCTAGAGCTAGCTTTGCATCTGCGCGCGGGTAAATCTCGTCGTGAGGCGCGCACGGAATTCATGCGACGGCTGTTTCAATAAAGACACACACATACCCGTTACGCAAACCTTTCATCAATCACTGTAGCGCTGCTGAGAGAAAGACTAGCAAGAGAAATGAAGAAAATGGGAGCAAAGAAGGGCAGAATGAGAATGCGAGAAAGGAAGACAGAAGGGGAGAGAAAGAGGGTAAGAAGAGAGAGCGCTCAGGAGAGAGGAGGCAAGGAAGGAAAAATGAAGAAAAAAGGGGGTAAGAAGGAGAGAGCGCGAGAGAGTAGCCAAGAGCGAGAGAGCAAAAGAGAGCGAGAATGAGAGATAGAGAGACAGAGCGGAAGAAAGCGAACGAGAGAGCGTGCGAGAGA
>NW_014591804.1:0-882 GCF_000485595.1 Priapulus caudatus | reverse complement strand
TCTCTCGCTCTGTTTGTCTTTCTCTCTGTTTCTCCCTCTCCCTGTCTCTATCTCTCTCTCGCAATATTTCTCTTTACGCACGCAGGCACGCAGGCAGGCTGGCAGGCACGCACGCACAAACGCACGCGCGCGCACACCCCGGCGCTATATATATATATGTATATGTATATATGTAATAGGCCTATATATTATCGCCTTTTTCTGTTTCGTTCCCTTGCTCACTTCCTTACTCCCCTCTCGAAGATGGTATCCCCAACGCACATACACGCATACGCACACTCTATCTGTGTAACTCTCTCGCGCAATCTTTTTCCGTTGTTTTCCCTTGCCCACTTCCTTATTCTCCTCTCGCAGATAGTATTGCCCACGACCAGCCAAGCATGGAAAAACGTTTGCAGGTAAATGGCCGTATTTCAGCCGAAACGTTTACAACCCCCGAGGCACAATATTTAAATTTACGATTATAATACACGCACACGCGTGCGTGCAACCACACCCGCGTGTGCGCGCCAGGTCGCGGGTGGGTTTGTGTGTTTTTGTGGCTGTAAAAACGTTTATTTTCGCCGTAAATCCACTTTTTGTGCTTTCGGGGGGTGAAAAAGTTGAGGCTGAAATCCGGCCATCTGACTGGCAAACTTTTCACCGTGCAACTGATGCCGTGGGCGATACTATCCACGAGAAGGGGAGGAAAATACTGAGGGGAAGGGAGTGAGAGGGGAGGAGGAAGGAAAGAGGAAAAAAAGGAGGGAGGGAGGGAGGAATTCAGACAGAGATGTGAGCACGCATGCGCAGTACGCACGCGCAGACAACCGCACGTACGTCACAAACGGCGGTCAGACAGGCACGGATGCACATATTCCTTCTAATATAGTTACTTCTCTT
>NW_014591803.1:0-882 GCF_000485595.1 Priapulus caudatus | reverse complement strand
TCTCTCGTCGCAAATCCACTGTCAACTCGCGGCGTTTCATATACCGATGACGTGGTGCTACTATTTATGACGTTACCAGGGCCCTGTGTTCCGACGCAGATGTCCGGCCGCTGCTAGCGACACGCGCCGACGCCATATGTTCGCCGTGACGTCACGACGCCGACGCGCGGGTTGTAGCGGGTGCAGAGGAAAGAGCGGGGGAGGGGGAGGATGGAGAGGAAAGGAAGGGAGAGGAAGAAGAAGAAGTGGAGGAGAGAAGGTTGAGGAGGTAGAGGACAAGGTCAGGGGAGGAGGTGCATGAAAAGGAAGAAGAGGTTGAGGAGACGGAGGTGAGAAGGCCGAGGAGGGTGAGGATAAGGATGGAAGTAGAGGAGAGGGTGAGGTGCAGGAGGTGGAGGGGAGGAGGGAAAGGTAGAGAAAAAAGGTCGTGGAGAAGGAGAGGAGGGTGATGAGGAGGTGGAGGCGGCGCTGGAAGCGGAGGTGGAGATGGAGAGAGAGAGGGTGGAGGAGTAGAGCGAGGGTGGAGGTAGCGGGAGAGGCGGAGGGGGAGGGGTGGCGGGAGAGGGGGAGGGGGAGGGGTGGCGGGAGAGGCGGAGGGGGAGGGGGAGGGAGGGGTGGCGGGAGAGGGGAGGGGAGGGGTGGAGGAGTAGAGCGAGGGTGGAGGTAGCGGGAGAGGTAGCGGGAGAGGGGGAGGGGTGGCGAGGACGCGTCCTACCCTGCGGGTGCGATAACGATCACATCTGTCGTCACGCAGACGATCTGATTTCGCGCGGTTAGCATCTCATGAATAAAGATGGCGGCCAGAGGGGGAAGGCCAACGTGAGATATAGAAGCTAATGATAGAGAGAGGGGAGGACAGAGCGAGATACCAAACACAGATAG
>NW_014591802.1:0-882 GCF_000485595.1 Priapulus caudatus | reverse complement strand
TCGTCTGCTCGCACCCTGGTGTCACCCAGCCAGCCGACCGCCGACCCGACAGTCACCGTCCGTCTGTCTCATCGTCAGCAGACGATCCACGTCGCCGCAACCCGCCGCAACACGCGGGAATCTCGGCTGCTAGTGTCGCCACCGTCGCCCGGCGGCGGCGGCGGCAGACGATATACGTTAATGATGGCGGGCCGCCGTTTTCTTCCCTCGGCGATTTTTTCTCTTCGTCTTCCTCCGTTATTTGCCGCGTTGTGCGATACTATCACACTCCAGGCCTACACGTGCTATATAGCTCACTCACTATACACATATACATGTGCTATATAGCACTATACACGTACGTGACGTACGCGGCGATAGCATCTCTATTGCCGCTGCCTCGACGGTGCCATCGGCTGCCGTCGGTATTGTCATGGTGACGTTGCCGCTTGTCCGCGAGCGTCTGCGCGCGCGGCTACGTCACAATGGCGGCCATTCACCGCCGCGTCTGCGCGCCGCGCGGAAGCGATGCTATCTAATTTGTCGCGGCAACGACGTCGTCGGCTGCGACAGAGGCGACGTGTTCGGCCGGACATGGCGACGACACACGCGTGGCGTGACATCCGTACTACGTGTCTCTTCGCGTGGCGTCGTCACCTGCATGCCTGCGTGGGCGAGTGGCGGGGGAGGGGAGTGTAAGGCGGAGGAGGGAGGGGAGGCTGGTAGTGTACGGCGGCGGAGGAGGACGGTGGACGGAGGAAGGCGGGTAGTGTGCGGAGGTGGTGGGGCGTGCGAGTGACGCCGCGTTTTATTGCGCGCGCCGCCGCGGTGGCCTGTAGCGACGTTCACACACACACACACACACACACACACACACACACACACACACACACACACACACAC
>NW_014591801.1:0-882 GCF_000485595.1 Priapulus caudatus | reverse complement strand
TTTTTTGTATATTTTTTTTTGAGAGAGAGAGAGAGGGTAGAGAGAGAAAGCGCGGCAACGATAGCAACATAGCAAAAAAGAAACCATTCAATTGCTAACCGTACGCAAAACAACATTGTGACATAGAGCGACATTAGTCTGTCTGCACCTCCCCCCCCCCCTCCCTTGATTCCGCCCTGTGCGTACAGCAACCCACGAACTAACGCAGCGCGTGCACAACACAGACAAACCCCGCATTCACTCGCTCGCTAACGCTACCGCCTTCCGCACGCAATGCCAGGTGGGAGAGCGCGCAAGCTCACGTCATGCGATCGAAATAAAACGAGCCGAGTGACCGTGTCGCGGTGGCGACGATTGTCGCAGCGGACAATACCGCGACTGTCACGCGTCACCGCGGCGCGTGCGTGGCGACAAAGGAGAAGACGCGGTGAAACCTCGGTGAAGCCATGGTAACGCCATGATTTTTGCCCGTGCGTTCGCGTCGCCTGCTAATCGTTGTTGCATGTTTTTGCTCATTGTTGCTAAATGTTGGTAGTTGTTGCTAAATGTTGCTCGTTGTTGCACCCACATTGTCGATAAAGCGCATGCGAGATGTGCGTGATATCTTCGGATGGAACAAGGAAGGTAAGATATAGCAAGAAACAGAGAGATTAAAACGGATAAAAGAGGGCGGGCGATAAAGAGAAGAGGAGCAAAGAAGCGAATATGAGAAAAAAGCAAGAACATGCAGAAAAATGAAAGGGAACGCGAAGAAGAGTGGGTTTGAGAGAGAGAGAGAGGAAGCAATAGAGTGAGTCGCGGAGAGCGAATAAGAGAGGAGAGAAACGGAGAAATGGAGAAGAGAGAGTGAGAGAAAGAGAGAGAGAAGAGAAAGAAAGTAAG
>NW_014591800.1:0-882 GCF_000485595.1 Priapulus caudatus | reverse complement strand
GAGAGAGAGAGCGAGAAAAAGGAAATGCCAGCCGACGAGATTTTGCGACTTAATGAGCTTTTGGGAGAGCTAAGGCGCTAAGTCGCCACGCCACGCTCGTCTGCACATTAGCAGCGTCAACTCTGCCTTACTTACAGTGCTGCTGCTGCTGCTGCTGCATGCTGGGGAGCTGGGGGGTCTGAGAGCTGCTGCTAGAGGGAGGGGGGTCCTGATCAGAGGGGAGCGGCTTAAGGACTTAATGACCTCAATACCAACTTAGTGTTCACAGAGGTTCCACGTTAGGGTACATCTAAGTCTCATGTTAGGGTACATCTAGGTCCCATGTTAGGGTACATCTGAGTTCCATGTTAGGGTACATCTAGATCCCCATGTTAGGGTACATCTAAGTCTCATGTTAGGGTACATCTAAGTCTCATGTTAGGGTGCATCTAAGTCCCATGTTAGGGTGCATCTAAGTCTCATGTTAGGGTACATCTAGGTCCCATGTTAGGGTACATCTCGGTCCCCATGTTAGGGTACATCTAGGTCCCATGTTAGGGTACATGTAGGTCCCATGTTAGGGTACATCTAGGTCCCATGTTAGGGTGCATCTAAGTCTCATGTTAGGGTACATCTAGGGTCCCATGTTAGGGTACATCTAGGTCCGATGTTAGGGTGCATCTCGGCCCCCATGTTAGGGTGCATCTAGGTTCCATGTTAGGGTACATCTAGGTCGCATATTAGGGGGTCACAGAGGCCATATGTTAAAGAGGGTTGATCTCTCCCCCCCCGCACCTGTTACCCTTGTCACGGCCTAATGTTTTTTTCGCACCCGATGCCCTAGACGCTGGACCTTCCTCCACGGACCCTGCACTCGCCCACTCATTGTAAAGGAGGTCAACA
>NW_014591799.1:0-882 GCF_000485595.1 Priapulus caudatus | reverse complement strand
CTCTCTCTCTCTCTCTCTCTCTCTCTCACTCTCCTCTCTCTCCTTCCTCTCGCCGCTCTCTCTCTCTCTCTCTCTCTCATCTCCCTCTCTCTCCCTCTCCTCTCGCCCGCTCTCTCTCCTTCTCTCCTTTTCTCCCTGCCTTTCGCATTCTCTCTCGCTCTCTCACTTGAGCGCGTTCCCATTCTCTCGCTTCACCGTCTCTCTTTCTTCTCTTTCTGATCCCACTTATATCGACTTACAAAGCGGGTCCGGTATCGAAGCAACCGCTAACTAGACCGTGATCTACGATATTGAGCGTGTGTGTGTAGGTGTGCGTGCGTGCGCGCGCGCGTGTGTGTGTACGTGTGTGTATGTATAGAGGCGAACCCTGCATAACATTGTGTGTATCCACACGATGGCTGCAGGGGAAGAAAGCCACCTCAGCGTGCGTGCGCGATAGAGGAGGAGGGCAGATTTGTATCTAAATCAAAATAATGCATATAGTATATGTATATAAAGCGTATATATATGCGTGTAATGTGTGCGTATATAGGCGGTTATGTCGACTTCGAATAATGATCTCGTTGCTCTATGAATTAAACCAACTGAGTGTCTCTACACCCCGTGAAGGCAGAGGTGGCTTCCTCTCTCCTCCCACTCCTCCGTGCGATGTGTCACTGGCTTCTTCCTCGTGGGTGGGGAATCACCTGTGCGCGTGGCTGTATACCCTGTGCGAGCGAGCCACGATGTTGCGGCGATGCGTGCGGCGCGCGTGATCATGTTATCATTGCATCTCTCCACGCGCGCGCTAAAGATAACAAGGTGTGATGAGCTTCCGCTATATCTAGGGATAGATATATCTATCCTACGCCGCATATCTCTAGGGCTTACTCTTCCTCCCCT
>NW_014591798.1:0-882 GCF_000485595.1 Priapulus caudatus | reverse complement strand
TTTTGAACGGGTACCAGTCTAGCTTACATCCTGACATGCTGCGCCATCTGATGGTGGTTTCTGATAGTTTTTACGCAGGAAAACATGAGGGTTCTGGGAGACAGTGCTGCCTGCTGTTGGAGGGAAAGGGAGGGGTTCTGATTGGTCGATATTATCTCGAATTAGGTCCCAGCGGTGCTCGGAATGTTGTGAAAATCAGGGACACGCTTCCTTTAAAAAGCCCTCGCCTCCCCCCTCCTTCATCTCCTCCCCCTGCGCTACCTCCTCCTCCTCCTCTCACTCCCCCACCTACTCCCCCTGCTCCATCGCCTCCTCCTCCCTCCTCTTCCACCTCATCCACCTCCCCCTCTCATCCACCCATCATCCCCCTCCTCCACCTCCCCTCTACCTCCTCCACCTCCCCCTCCCCCTCCACCTCCCTCCTCCCTCTCCTCCACTTCACCCCTCCTCCCTCTCCTCCCCCTCTACCTCCTCCACCTGGTTTTTAAAATATATTTTAGGAGGTTCACCCCACCTCCTCTCCTCCTCCACCTCCTCCTCCACCTCCCCACCTCCCCTTCCTCCTCCCTCCTCCTCCACCGCTACCTCCTACACGTACAGTTATGTACAGTCGCTCACAGACACGCGTCTCTATCAACGAGACACATTGATCCGTTCGTGCAGGTGGCGCCACCGTCTCGCGCGGTAGCATTCCACACACACAGCTAGCAGCGCGGGGCGGACAGAGAATAGATGCCGCCAGGGGGCGCGCGTGTCCGTGCACCTGCGACATGGTTGTCGTGTGTCTGTGATATCGTTTCTTTCTTTGAGTGAAAGCAGCGGTTGTGGTGGGCGTGTGTGTGTGAGAGAGAGAGAGAGAGAGAGAGAGAGAGAGAGAGAGAG
>NW_014591796.1:0-882 GCF_000485595.1 Priapulus caudatus | reverse complement strand
ATATATATATATATATATATATATATATATATATATATATTATATCTGCTCTATATATCTGATCTATCCGTGTTATTTTTCGTTCTCACTGTTATCAAGAGCGTATTAGGTATACTTAATACGTTCTTTCTGTTATGTATCTCTGTTCTATATATCTGTTCTATCCCTGTTATTTTCGTGCTCACTGTTCTATATATCTGTTCTATCCCTGTTATTTTGCTCCACCCACCCCTTGCATGTCACAGGTAATGTATCTCTCACCTTTCCGTGATCACTAATATTGACCTCATTCAGACATTCTCGTCAGCATTCTCATCACCAGCACCCTCATATCGATTTCTAAATCCACGCGTGCAATCTCTTTCTACACTGCACATTTACACATCTCACGCTCCCTTTCACGCTCGCTCAACAGATCTATACAAATAATAGTTGAAATCTAACGGTAATTACTGATTTCAATAGGAGTTAATTTTAACCTACTGTTTTTTCTCCGATCGTCAGAATGGTTGAAGTAGTACACGCGCGTGGTGACTTAGTAACTATGGTTTTAGAGATTGCCGGAATGGTTCGTCAGGGTAATCGGTGCCACTAAAAGCCGGAATGGATATCGTCAGGGTAATCGGTGCCACTACGAGCCGGAATGGATATCGTCAGGGTAATCGGTGCCACTAAGAGCCGGGATATATGCGACAGCGTGAATAACGTGTAGATGGGGGGGGGCAGATTATCCGATTGTGGGGACTCTTCCGCGCCGGATGAGGAGGAAAGCCTGCTAGCCATAAAGGAACGCCCCCGGGAAGCGAACGGGCAATAACCTTGCAGAGTGCTGCGCAAGTGAAGCATTGTAATGTACAGCCATATATATATATATAATATATA
>NW_014591795.1:0-882 GCF_000485595.1 Priapulus caudatus | reverse complement strand
GGCGGTGGGTGGATGTGGAGGTAGCGGGTGAGGGTGGGTGGGGTTGGTGGAGGTGGAGGTAGCGGGTGGGGTGGGTGGGATATAGTGGGGATAGGTGGGGATGGGTGGGGATGGAGGTAGCGGGTGGGGTGGGTGGCGGTGGGTGGAGGTGGAGGTAGCGGGTGGGGTGGGTGGGGATAGGTGGAGATGGGTAGTGATGGGTAGTGATGGGGGTAAAGAGATCGTTACGGAGTGAAAGAGTGGCTGTTAGCTTCTATATACCGATCACTCAGGCTAGAGAAGAATAGTCACTGATGTACAGCTGATCTATGGAGAGGAATCGGTTTTTTTAAACATAGATCTTTGCCACCATTAGCGAGTTTTGTCATAGAAGGGGCGAGTCGCAGAGCGGCCCAGACAGCACAGGGTAGCAGTGAAATAGCGAGCGAGGTTTGAAGCTTAATGCATCTGTGTCCTGTAAGGAGTAGAAATAATATAAATGTTCTATTGTTTGGATTTACGTGTTCTATCGCATGACTTCGCATCCCTCCCCCCGCGCAGCATCCCCCCTGCACAGCACCGTCTTATTCCTCCGTGCAGCATGCTTTCCACTCAGCCTCCCTCCCGCATCCCCACGTATCCTTCCCCCGCTCAGCCCCTCAGCATCCCTCCTCCCCACGCAGCATCCCTCCCCACGCAGCATCCCTCCCCACGCAGCATCCCTCCCCACGCAGCATCCCTCCCCACGCAGCATCCCTCCCACGCAGCATCCCTCCCTACGCATCATCCCTCCCCACGCAGCATCCCTCCCCTACGCAGCATCCCTCCCCACGCAGCATCCCTCCCCAGAGAGAGCGTGAAGGAGAGGGATATAGAGAGAGAGAGACAGGTGAGAGAGAAAAA
>NW_014591794.1:0-883 GCF_000485595.1 Priapulus caudatus | reverse complement strand
AGCAAGAGGGTGCTGATGTGGTGGTTTTTCCAGAATTGCTTATCACGGGGTATCCGCCAGAGGACTTGTTATTTCGTCCCGCTTTTCTAAGTAAAAGTCGATCAATCTTTGCAGCAAATCGCAGCAGTATCACACGGTATTACCGTGATTATGGGAGCGCCTTTGTTACGCAACGGCCAGCTGTTTAATATGGCGTGTGTGTTCCAAAATGGGGAATGCATAGCCGAATACGCTAAACAAAATTTGCCCAATTATCGCGTCTTTGATGAGAAGCGTTATTTTGTCGCGGGTGATGAATCGGTAGTGCTTGAGATAGCAGGGTATCGTGTAGGCATCTTGATCTGTGAAGATATTTGGATGCAACAACCGATCCTCAAACTTGCAGAAGCCAATGCCCAAGCGGTTCTGGTGTTGAATGCTTCACCGTTTCGTTTAAATAAAACCACAGAACGTTTAAACATGTTGGCGGCACGTGCGAGTGCGGCACAGTTACCAATTGCCTATGTCAACTTGGTCGGTGGGCAAGATGAGCTGGTGTTTGATGGCGAATCGTTAATGGTCGATAAGGCAGGCCAACTAATTTATCAAGCGCCTAGTTTTGAAGCGGGGCTTTATACGCAGAAATTACCGGTTGATACTCTGGGTAAGGCACTTGAGGCTCGCAGTATTTCGGATCAAGAACGGATTTATCAAGCCTTAGTGCTAGGTGTGAAAGACTACGTCAATAAAAATGGTTTTCCTGGTGTCATGCTCGGTTTATCTGGCGGCATTGATTCGGCTCTCACTTTGGCAATCGCAGTGGATGCCCTGGGTGCAGAAAACGTCGAGGCGGTGATGATGCCATTTCGTTATACCGCTGATATCAGTATCGAAGACGCGCGAC
>NW_014591792.1:0-883 GCF_000485595.1 Priapulus caudatus | reverse complement strand
AAAATCAACAGTAGTGTCCGTAAACTGCCCTCCGGTCAGCCACGGACACTGACGCTGTTACCTTGCCACTAGCTTGACCAGTAGTTTTCACTCATTCTTACTTCCAACACTAACTAGAGTCCTGACCCCCAAACTGAATCTAACTTGACCAGTGCTTAGCCATGGGGTTGGGATATCTACACGGACACTGACGCTGCTGCCTTGCCGCTAGCTTGACCACAATCAGATTACTTCCCGCTCTAACAAGAGTCTTAGTCAATCTAAATTTAACCAGTGCTCTGCTGATACACCCACACTGACGCTGACGCTACCTTACCGCTAGCTTGACCAACAGTTTTCACTCATTCTTACATTCCACATTAACTAGAGTTCTGGCCGCTAACATTGAATCTAACTTGACCAGTGTCCGCACGGACACTAACGCTACCTTGCCTCTAGCTTGACCAACAGTTTTTACTTATGCTATTAACCCACACTACCCCTTTATATACCCATACTAACTGGAGTCCTGACCCCCAAACTGAATCTTGACCAGTGCTGTGCTGGCATATGTCCGCACACGGACACTGACGCTAACGCTACCTTGACCAACGGTTTTTACCTATATTACAGTATTACTTCCCACACTATAACTACTGTAGCCCTGGCCCGCACACTGAATCTAAACTTGTCCAGTGCTTAGCTGCCACATCCACACGGACACTGCCGCTAGCTTGACCACTAGCACCACAGCGGTCATCAATCACCGGCGCGTCGCTCGGACCTTGGTCGAACCACCGGTCATCGGCGCGGCTGACCCCCGCATACGGTCAACAGTGGAGAGCTTTCTTCGCTCCGTAGAATGTGTACTGGTCAGCAGATGGTGGTGTGGGTGCGTTACTGT
>NW_014591791.1:0-883 GCF_000485595.1 Priapulus caudatus | reverse complement strand
CAACCCAGCTTACCTCTGAGTCACCGGGGCAGTCGGACAGCGTCAGAGACTCGGGGTAGACATCGGTCGTCGACGAGTCGAGGGGACCCGAGATGTTGCTCATGCGATAGAGCAGCTCATCCACCTGGTACTGCACCTCTGCTAGCGTCAGCTCCTGATGTGACAAGAACACCGTGGCTTCACTGAATGCTGCTGCTACCCCGCCATAGCTACGCGCAGCCGCCGTCACGATATATATATATATACATATACATATATACACATATATATAAATATTTATATATACACATATATATACACACACATATATATATATATACAAATATATATATATATATACTAATATTATATATATATATATACACATATATATATAGTTAAAGTGCTTATTTTCCGTTTCCACTGTTTCCTGCCATGAGGAAGAGACGTTGTCTCGAGCTCGACCTCTGAGATATATGAAATATATGTGCCACCTTACATCTATTACATATCTACATATTAATTTCTATTTTATTATTATTATATATAGAATAGAGAGATATACATTGCGAGAATACATAGAGAGCGTTCAACGGACATATATATTATATAATATATATAACTTATATATATATATATGTATATATATATATGTATATAATATACGTTGACCGTCTCTCTGCGTATTTCTCTCCGTCTTTCTTCCTCGGTGACCGCTGTGCGCACGCGGGAAGTAATCGCTATCGGAGCCTGAGACTGATTGCGTTGCGCTGTTAATTGACGGAGAAGAAGCCTGAAGCACTAGCCGCTACACTCCACTACACTCCGCTACACTCCGCTACACTCCACTACACTCTCGCGCTCTAGTTCGTCCAGAGCTAGTAGTAGTAGCCAGGATTGTTGT
>NW_014591790.1:0-883 GCF_000485595.1 Priapulus caudatus | reverse complement strand
GTGAACGCTAAATACCGGATACGCTAAGCACGCTAAGCTTTATACTTACAACGTTACTAAAAAAACGAAAGTACAACGAAACAAACGTGCTTAAATATTATTATTATAAAATTAAAAAAAATAAATAAATAAACGAACGATTGAATGAATGAATGACTGACTAACTGAATGATTAAATAAATGGGGAGGACGTGTATTAACTTCTGCTGCTGGATTGCACAGCGAGGCGGTTTACGAAGGTGTTAATTAATAAATAATGGATATAAAAAACAGATTGATAAACAAACAAAAGAAGAATGAATAAATCAATTAGATGGCCGGACGTGTGTGAAGACGGGGGGGGGGGTCGTGTAATAACCTTTGCTGCTGGATTGCACAGCGAGGCGGTTTACGAAGGTGTTAATGAATAAATAATAGATGTAAAATTAAATAAAAAAGTAAATAACCTATTGAAAAGAGGAATACATAATAAATAACAAAGAAAATTATATATGAATGATAAGAAATTAAGAAAAATATATTATAAAAAAATCCATGAAAAAATATTTAATTAATTAAGGAAAGGTAAATAAATAATTATATATATGTAAGATAGACAACCCGACGGCTTGGTAATAAATACGCGCGCGGCAACCTGTGTGCACGTCGGTAATGTGCCGCTCGGTAATATCCGCGTACGGTAAAACTTAAAGTCAAATGTCGTTCGTACAAAGCAGTCATTAATATGTTCAGTGTTTACAGGAATTGATATGTGTGTTGATGTACGACGAGGGTTAAAATATGCGCACAGAGGAACACAACACGAACTAAACCACACGCACACGCACGCACACATCGAGACAGAGGTGGTAGGTCGGACAGACACAAACACGGATACACACAC
>NW_014591789.1:0-883 GCF_000485595.1 Priapulus caudatus | reverse complement strand
AGATAGAATAGCCGTCAATATAACTTATTGATGGCTATTTTTTATGTTAGGCAAACTCAAGAAATATTGATAGGTCTATCCACTTTCTACAGATAGAATAACGATATGACAGACCCTAATATTCAATCCCTAAAAATACCACCGCACTCTATCGAAGCCGAACAATCCGTTCTCGGCGGCTTGATGCTTGAGAATAGCTCATGGGATCAAATTGCTGATCGCGTTAGAGAAGAAGACTTCTACCGCTACGACCATCGATTGATTTTCCGCTCTATCGCAGATCTTGCGGAAACCAATAAGCCGCTCGACGTGATCACTTTATCCGAATGGTTAAAGCAACGTGGTGAACTGGCCGATGCGGGCGGATTAGCCTACTTAGGCACATTAGCAAAGGACACACCCAGCGCCGCGAATATACGTGCTTATGCCGATATCGTGCGCGAAAAATCTGTACTACGCCAACTCATCTCGGTTGGCTCAAATATCGCTGACTCAGCCTTTAATTCTGCCGATCGTCCTAGCAAAGAATTACTCGACGAAGCAGAGCAACAAGTGTTTCATATTGCCGAACAAGGCAGTCGCCAGCAAGCATTCAAACCCATCAAAGAACTACTGAAAACATCTCTTGCCAGAATAGAGGAACTCAGTAAATCTGGCAGCTCAATAACCGGAGAAGCAACGGGTTATACTGACCTTGATGAAAAGACATCGGGCTTTCAAGGGGGGGATCTCGTCATTGTTGCGGGAAGACCCGCTATGGGGAAAACCACCTTCTCGATGAATATTGCAGAGCACGTCGCACTTAACAAAAAACCCGTCGCCATTTTCAGTATGGAAATGCCCGCCGAGCAGTTAATCTTGAGAATGTTCGCCTCCAATGGAC
>NW_014591788.1:0-883 GCF_000485595.1 Priapulus caudatus | reverse complement strand
TGTGTGTGTGTGTGTGTGTGTGTGTGTGTGTGTGTGTGTGTGTGTGTGTGTGTGTGTGTGTGTGTGTAGTGTGTGTGTGTGTGTGGTGTGTGTGTACATGGGTTGGTATTAAATGTGTGTGTTTATTTTAAACGTTAATAACCGTTTAAACCATAATTGGTCAAAATATAAATGTACATATTGATATTTATCTTCTGACATCGTAATATTGACATCGTAATATGAAAACGCACACACACATACACACACGCACACACGCACACATATATGCACACAAACACGCACACACACACACTCTCACACACGCACACACACACACACACACACACACACACACACACACACACACACACACACACACACACATCCGTCCCTACGCATTGACGTTTTCTTTCAGGCTTTGACAGGCGCACGCACGCACTCACTACAGCTCCGCTTGATTCTTCCCACACACGACAGGACACGATGGCATACAATGACCCGTACGCGCACGGCCAGCAGTACCCCTCGGGCCAAGCTTACCCCCCGGGCCAGGCGTACCCCCCGGGCCAGGCTTACCCCCCGGTCCAGGAGTACCCCACGGGCCAGCAGTACCCGGGCCAGGCGTACCCCCCGGGCCAGGCGTACCCCCCAGATCAGGCTTACCCCCCGGGGGAGGGTTACCCCCCGGGAGAGCGGTACCCTCAGGGTCAGGGTTACGCGGGAGGGTACCCTCCTCCGCAGGGTTACGGGGGAGACAACCCTCCGCCTTACAACCAACAGTGGACACACGATGACGCTACTGTCGCCGGAGCAGCAGCAGCAGCAGCAGCAGCAGGTGTGTGTTTACGTTAATGATCTCACTCTCGCTCTCTCTCTCTCTCTCTCTCTCTCTCTCTACTCT
>NW_014591787.1:0-883 GCF_000485595.1 Priapulus caudatus | reverse complement strand
GTAGTACATAGTACATAGCACATATTAAATTGTACGTTGCACGTTGTACATTGTACATTGTAAATGGTACGTTGTACATCGTACATTGTACATAGTACACTACGTACCATGTACTACGTACTATGTACTAGTACTATGTACTATGTAATAGTGCTACGCACTATGTACGTATACTACGTACTACCGTAGTACGTAGTACGTAGTACATAGAACATAGTACACAGTACGTAGTACATAGTACGTAGTACATAGTACGTAGTACATAGTACGTAGTACATAGTACGTAGTACATAGCACATAGTACATAGTGCATAGTGCATAGTACATAGTATGTAGTACATAGTACGTAGTACGTAGTATATAATAAATAGTACATAGTACATACTTTATAATACGTAGTACATAGTACATAGTACATAGTACGTAGTACATAGTGCATAGTGCATAGTGCATAGTACATAGTACGTAGTACGTAGTTCATCCTAGATAGTACGTAGTATATAGTACGTAGTACATAGTACATAGTACATAGTACATAATACGTAGTACATAGTACGTAGTACATAGTACATAGTACGTAGTACGTAGTACATAGTACATACTATATAGTGTATAGTGCATAGTGCATAGTACATAGTACGTAGTTCAAACTACATAGTACGTAGTACATAGTACGTAGTACATAGTACATACTATATAGTACGTAGTATATAATACGTAGTACGTAGTACATAGTACGTAGTACATAGAACGTAGTACATAGTACGTAGTACATAGTACGTAGTACATAGTACGTAGTGCATAGTACATAGTACGTAGTACGTAGTGCATAGTATATGGCAAATAGTTCATAGTACATAGTACATAGTACATAGTACGTAGC
>NW_014591786.1:0-883 GCF_000485595.1 Priapulus caudatus | reverse complement strand
GCCAGAGCGATAGAGTGTCGTACTATCTGCTTCCATGAATTCAACAAAAACCACATCGGGCATGGTGGCGGCCATGGTCTGCACCTGTGCTTCGATAGCATCCTTGTCTAAAATCCAGCTCAGATAGGCGATTGACGGGTCAGCATATTTCAGCACCTGTTCCAGCGTGGTATGAAGTGCGATAACCCGAGCATTGTAATCAAGATACATATTCAGGATAGTTACCGTGATTGCAAAGATCAGCCCGATGGACGCACTTACCGCCAACATACGCAATGCCAATGGCGACCTTATCCAGTTAGGCAACGACCATAGAGAATTCATTGTGATGTACTTTTCCTTATCAGTCCTGCCTGTTGCTCTCCTTTTGGAATACCTACGAACCTTGACATGCCTTTTTGGCCCAAATCGACTTTACCTCCAACGGCGGGCAATCTGCTCGTACTCTCCACTTTCGACGATCTCATTATAAGCATTTTGAATACGCGCAACAACATCCGGATCTGTCCCTTTGCTGAGCGCAAAATAGGGATTGGAATTGAACAGCAGTGCAACCCGCTTCAATTTAGAAGGATCTACGCCTTGTTGATTCAAAAGCAGCCGGAAGCGTTGATAGCATCCCGCGATATAGTCAACGCGGCCTTTAAACAACATAGCCAGAGCGTCTGTGTGGCCTTTCATAGGCTGCATATCTTTGCCATAAACAAAGCCGTGCTTCTTTAGCAGAAAACTGGGTGCCGCATCATTGTTTATAACCGCCATCGTATGGCTTTTTAGATCTTGCAGGTCCTCTATTTCCTTGAAATTGGGTCCATCCAGAGTATATATCCCATTTTCTACCTCTTCACCGGCTATGAATTGAAGTGACCCGATCCAGATCAAT
>NW_014591785.1:0-883 GCF_000485595.1 Priapulus caudatus | reverse complement strand
CCTGTTAGCATGCTAATAAGCCCCTTAAGAAGCCTACAGGCCTGCTAGCAAGCTTATAACCAATTAACAAGCCTCCAGGCCTGCTATAGCAAGCTAACAAAGCCCCTTAAGAATCCTACAGGTCTAATAACCAATATTATTCAATAACCAATTATTAATAATAAATTAATTAAATGAAATTAATTAAATTAATTTAAATTAAATTAAATTAAATTAAATTAAATTAAATTAAATTAAATTAAATTAAATTAAATTAAATTGTAAGTTAAACTTAAAGTTAAAGTGTAACTCTGATCAATTAACAGCCTCCAGGCCTGCTATAGAAGCTAACAGCCCCTTAACCCAGCCTTGACAATCGGAAGAGGCCTTCGTGCCTGAGTGGGTTAGGACCACGGTAATACTTGTCCACTGAAGGCTGCTGAGTTCATCCCCGACGGCCGGCCGAAGTGAATTATTCTCAAGTTGGTAAAACCGTTCCTTTCTAACATTGCGAGATGCGGATGAACTCCCGTGGCTCGGCATTGACCACGTCATCATTAATTTAACCACGTCATATAATAAGACACGTATACTTCACGCTAATATAAGCTCAGACTGGGTTGGCATGCCTAATGCAGCCCTTTAAGAAGCGGACAGGACGCGCCTGCTAGACAAGATTCATAAACCCTTAACAAAGCCTAAAGGCCTGCGGAGCAAGCACTGATTAACCAATTAACATGAGCCTTCACAGGGCTGCTAGCAACGTAACAGCCGGGCGCCATCGAGCAGAAGGGCCTACGGGACAGGGGAATTCTCTAGCATGAGTGCTGTTGACGGCGCATTAACATTTAATGGCAAGCATAGAGACCGCCCCGTGCTAGCAACGCTCATCCTCTGGATGAAC
>NW_014591784.1:0-884 GCF_000485595.1 Priapulus caudatus | reverse complement strand
GCCTGAACTCGGATCGCTATATTTTCATTTTGAATAACCAAACGCTTTATTGACATCAAACTCAACTTGATCGCGCAGCATGTAAAAGCAAGCTCTTGCTAGTTTATGAGCCACTGTTTTCTTTGCAATGACCACCTTGGTTTTTGAAAGCTTGCGTTGGTAGTATCGTTTGACGGTGTCGTTATAACGGATGGCAAAATTTGCCGCTTCGATAAACGCCCAGGCCAAATATTTGTTGCCGTTTTTACTGTTCGTCTTGCCTTTCTTTTTACCATTGCTGTACCTGGCGCCACCGATACAGCGACAGTAAGAGCTATAGTGTCCCACCTGCTTAAATCGGTTGATATCACCCGTTTCAAGCATAATGGTCAGCGCTAGTATCAATCCAATACCATCGATACTGGTCAACTGAATGAACTCCGGTGTTAGCTTCAATTGCTTTTTTAGGGATGATTCAATCGCGTTGATCTGTTGGCTTAAACATTGCTGTACTGCTAGATTACCATTGACCGCCAGGCAAACATTGGCATCGGTGAAATCCTCTGAAAGTTGTTCCGACGTGAGCTGCTTTAACTTATTGCTGTTGATTCGTCGATTTAAATGCCGATCATACAGCCCCTGAATGGACAGCATGTTTTGTGTCTTTTGCTGAACAAGCTGCATTCGTTTTCGCAATAAGTCACGGACCATTCTTTGTTCTTTGGGATAGATATAACCCGTTGGCAAAATAGATAGCCGTAACATATCGGCTAACCATTTTGCATCGCTGTCATCATCGCTATGCTTTAAACCTGAATATTGTTGTATCGCCGCTGTATTGGCCAGGTGTACTTTAAACCCCGCCGCCATCAGTCCATCGACTAACCAATACCAATTGTAAGTCG
>NW_014591783.1:0-884 GCF_000485595.1 Priapulus caudatus | reverse complement strand
GTGTTAGAGGATAGAGTAAATTATATATCCCCCTTCTAAATGATGCTGTAAGGACATCATTTCAAGCATAAGTCTCTACAATCATGATTTTATTTTTTGTTTTCTATATTGCCCAGGAGCAAGCCCTGTTATTTCTTTGAAGGCACTATAGAAGTTTGATTGTGACGTGAAACCGACTGAGAGACCTATAGATAAAACGGATGCTTTAGGTTCGTTAAGGAGTTGTTGTTGCGCCTCTGCGATACGGTTTTCGCGAATATAACGTGAGAAACCTTTTTTAAGCTTGCTATTGATCAGTTCGGATAATTGATGGGATGTGAGGTTTAATTGCTCGGCAATGTCAGATAGACTAAGATTTTCATTGGTATATAGTTTTTCTTTTTCCATTAAATACTGTAAGCGGGCTAAGGCTTGGTCGCAGTCAATATGTGTCAGTGTGGAGGATGCATAAGTGGCTTGCGCCGCTTCGATTACATCGTTGGTTATATTGGGTGAGCGTAATAAGGTGAGGTTGGCAATAAAGAAAGCACCTCCGATTAAAATGGCATACAGAAGAAAAATACGTCATTGCCAATAAAATGTTGTGTGAATCCAAGACTAATAACGAGGAGCGCTATGGCAAACAAAATGCCAAGCGCGATCAACTCTTGCTTGAAGCGACTGCGTTGTTCTCGCAAGCCGTAAACCATTAGAGCAACCCATGCAACGTAGCCACTCCCACCACAAAGGCGATGGGCAAGCTGAGAGCTTGGGGGAGAAAAAGGCTAATCAGTGGCGGAATTAAGTGCAATGTGAGCAGGGCAGATGCAGGTATAGCGGATTTTTGCGGCGAGACGTTTAGAATTTTCCGACTGAAAAAATAGAATGCAGGGGCAACGCTGAAC
>NW_014591782.1:0-884 GCF_000485595.1 Priapulus caudatus | reverse complement strand
CTAGACATAATTTAAGAAAAAATAGGAGGGATGACGCTTCCATGTAAGGTCCCCGCTGCGTTATTCCAGCCAGTACAGAATCTGGAGAGATTTAGTGTGTTAGCGCATGCGCAATATCTGCACCAGCGGAGCTCTATATTTTGTGATGAATCTGCATTTAAAAGGGGTTAGGGAGGTATTCTCACGCATAGATTTCCCTAATTAAACTTTTATCAGGTAGACCGGTGTTTATATGTAGGAGAAGCGCTCCCGCCCTAGCATTGTTAGGGTAGAAAACACCTACTTTACGTGGCTTTCGCGTCCTTTCCCCTTGCCTCCCCTGTTCCGTCGCTTCAGCCTCCTTCTTCTCTCTACTGCCCCAGCATGTCTTCTCGACGTTCGGTGCGTCGTTGGACTGCCAAGATAATATTCTTTTCACACCCGTTCTTATACGAATTCAAACTGGAGCCGGGCAGAGCTGACAGACGTGTGCATATGCTCTGGTGGAATGTTATCATGTAAATCTATGCTAGGATAACTCCTCTTCATTTTAAATGCATAATCTCTGCAAAATACGATTCATCACAGAAGATATTGCGCATGCGCGCGCACCGTATTAGGCGTGCAGTGCCGTCTGAGGCAAACTTCATAATATAGCCGTACTCTCCATACATAATCCCCATAAATAATACAAGGGATAATGTATGGAGAGTAGGCAGCGTAGTGCAGAGAGTCAGTATTCGCGCCGACGTTAGGTTTTTCATTTGCAGTGAGGAGTTGTTTTCCGCAGATAGGAGAGTTATTAGTGGTGCAATAAGATTTATTGTACATTATTTTTATTTTTACTGATTTGTTAGAACTGCCAGTGCCTCATCTATAGTGTAACAAGAAAGATCTCCATCCAA
>NW_014591781.1:0-884 GCF_000485595.1 Priapulus caudatus | reverse complement strand
TGTGTGTGCATATATATTATGTACACATGTATATGTGTGTGTATATGTATATATATATATATATATATATATATATATATTATGTATACATGTATATATGTGTGTGTGTATATGTATATATATATATATAGCCAGCCTTCGCTGAAGCTCGTGGGATAATCACAGGGGGGGGGGATACGTTATTATCGTGCGGACGGCCGCCGTGGCAGCAGCAGCAGTAGCAGCAGCAGAAGCAGCAGTAGCAGTAACAGCAGTAGTAGCAGTATCAGCAGCAGCAGCCGCAGTAGCAGCAGCAGCAGCCGCAGTAGCAGCAGCAGCAGTAGCAACAGCAGCCGCAGCAGCAGTAGCAGCAGTAGTAGCAGCAGCAGCAGCATCAGCAGTAGCAGCAGTAGTAGCAGTATCAGCAGCAGCAGCCGCAGTAGCAGCAGCAGCAGCCGCAGTAGCAGCAGCAGCAGTAGCGACAGCAGCTGCAGCAGCAGCAGCAGCCGCAGTAGCAGCAGCAGCAGTAGCAACAGCAGCCGCAGCAGCAGCAGCAGCCGCAGTAGCAGCAGCAGCAGACACGTGTTTGACACAACCTTTCTGCAACACAAAGCCCGCTGACGTCACCACCGGATGTCGTCTGCTGCTATTAATAGTTCAGTAAAGTAATTAAAGTAAAGTAATAATCAGTAATGATGAGCCAAGATGGCGGCGGCCTGGGGTCCCTGGGGTGAGTTGGGGTGCGATTTAGCAAAGGTGAGAGATAGGGAGAGTGGGAGGGGAGGGCGAGAAACGGAGAGAGGGGGAAGAGAGCGAGCGAGAAAGAGAGAGCAATAGAGACAGACGGAGAGAGAGGAAGAGAGAGAGAGAGAGAGAGAGAGAGAGAGAGAGAGAGAGAGAGAGAG
>NW_014591780.1:0-885 GCF_000485595.1 Priapulus caudatus | reverse complement strand
GAGAGAGAGAGAGAGAGAGAGAGAGAATGAGTAAGAAAGCGGAAGAGAGAAAGCGAAAGCGAGCACGAGAGAGAGAGAGAGAGGGGGGGACTGAGAGATGACCATAGTGGGCGTAATCGCGACGAAGAAGACAGATGGGAGCTGACATTAGCTTGAATGCCGACGTGCCCAACGGGCGGAAAATCACCATCACTTACACAAAAACCTAACATCAGGCTACATCTATGGTGCGTGCAAAGGTGTGTCTCAGCTCCTTAAAAGCAATTGTAGATCGACTAGCAGATTGCATGGGTTTGTGTAGGGACGGTAAATGTGAACCTGCGATAGCACACTCATTTCTACAAAGAAACGGCGCGTAAGAATTAAGAAAGTATTTTAAAATATCTATATGTAGGCTATTTTTTTAACTAACTAACGGCTCGTTAAAAATAGCTCAGTATAACACGTTAACAAATTAATAATTTTTACTAACCTCACACCTAAGCTAAAAACGATTCGGTAGATCACTCTACATACGTGCCTATCAGTAACAAAGCTTTGTTCGTTAAGTGTGGCTATTAATTACTACTACAATTGATATGTTAATTTCGTACTTTTTTTCATAATTCGACGCAAACGTCTGCAACAGAGTTGTCCCACATTGCCTGTAGATGGCAGCATGTTGCAATATGAAAATGTAGGCTAACCTCACGACGCACACTACACTTATTGTAATTACCCATTATGTATACTGCTCGGTAATTTGACTGCTCGCAAATTATGGCAATACTGTCTTCTAGTCAAACAGAGAGCGTAAATATGTGTGCGTGTGTGTGTGTGTGTGTGTGTGTGTGTGTGTGTGTGTGTGTGTGTGTGTGTGTGTGTGTGTGTGTGTGTGTGTGTGTG
>NW_014591779.1:0-885 GCF_000485595.1 Priapulus caudatus | reverse complement strand
ACACACACGACACACACACACACACACACACACACACACACACACACACACACACACACACACACACACACACACACACCACACACACACACACACACACACACACACACACACACACACACACACACACACACACACACACACACACACACACACATGAGCAAGCAATCTATCACGCTTAGTTACCATAGTTCATAGTTGCCATTATCCCGAGTTTCTCATGCCAACCTTTGCTTTTATTCTTTCGAATTTAACTCGCTGCCATATCCCATCACGTACTTGCATTCACACGCTTGTAAACTGCAAGTCCTACACAGACTTGTCTCAAAGTGTCATTTTCCTCGTTCTGTCTGAATTTATTGCACGTAAAGCTGGAATCTAATGAACTAGTCTATCATCAAAGCTGGTTCGCATGAAACGGACACAAACCCTTCTTTATTTTTAAAGTTCATTACTTCTTTATTTTTCAGAAATGCAAATACGATATCTCAGATCTTTTCAACGCCTCCAAATCGATAATATTAATAAAATCTTTCGCACAACGTTTGATGTACAGTCATAGCAGACATAATTACCAACACTATTCAATTCTTAATTAATTCTATTAATTTTCTAATTAGCAATTCCTCCGCGACTTTCTGAATGATGTGGGAGGATGCTGTAGATATGGAGCTCCTCTGCTTCTCCTGCGCATGGTCACGTACCATGCAGCTGCCGAACAATGTTTAACGAGTCACGCACGCACGCACACACACACACGCACGTACGCGCACGCACGCACGCGCATGCACGCACGCACACACACACGCACACACGCACACGCACACGCACGCACGCACGCACGCACGCACGCACGCACGCACGCACGCACGCACACACACGCAC
>NW_014591778.1:0-885 GCF_000485595.1 Priapulus caudatus | reverse complement strand
ACACACACACACATACGTTTGTCTCCCAAACAATGAGCAATTAAAAGCGTGATCAAAGACATCATTACTACCCGTTCATACACGCACGCGACCGCTGCAGGGGACAAGAAGTAAGTAAATTAAGAAAGTGTTTGGAGTAGTAATTATTCATTGCACTCGCGCACACATTTGACGTTTGAACAGCTGCCGTAAGCCTAATTGTATGAGAATTGTGGGGGCGTGGGGCGGTCTGTGATAACTTCATTGTCTCATAATTGACATCTATTTTCATATCGAAAACATATTGCATATATATATATATATATATATATATATATATATATAGTGGTATACTATTGGGGGACGCTTGCGCGAGTGCTGCGGTGTGTGGTGTGTGTGTGTGTGTGTGTGTGTGTGTGTGTGTGTGTGTGTGTGTGTGTGTGTGTGTGTGTGTTCGTGTGTGTGTGCAATGAAACATACGTGCACCTACTCACGAACGTACGCATCCTCGCTTGCACACACGAACGCACGCCCACGCACACGCTCTTTGCGTGGTAATTGCGCGTTACGTGACGGTCTAACGCAACGCTATTTATCCCCATCGCAGCCACATATACATTCAATGCGTTACCATTACGCTTACTCCCTGGGCATTTGTTTCGTAATTTCATCCACCGATGTTTATCAAGTAATGCGGCCCACGCGTTCAATGTATCATCAGCGAGCATCGCTCCCTAGTTCGTTGATGCTTCATGCATTCCACTGACCCATTGACTGCTGAGCGATCGTCTATGAATTGATGGGCACTTCCAGCAGCAACCCCATGAGGAACTCCGCATGATTGTTATTCGGAGCCCTGCGACTATTGTCTACGCGAGCAGCTGGGCAGTGCCACTCGCCGCTCTC
>NW_014591777.1:0-885 GCF_000485595.1 Priapulus caudatus | reverse complement strand
CCGTAATCAGGTATATCTGGTAGGTATGAGTTTGCAGCGTGGTTTTTTGAAGATTTGTTGGTTTGATGGTTTTTGTCAGTAACGCGGTATTGCATCCCCCTCTTGTATTTCTTAAGGGGCGTTAGTAGACTGCACGTTCCTTAAAATTTATAGCTAGGAGGCTTGGTTGAGGAAAGTGCCTATTTAAAAGGTGGCTTGGTATCAAGCAGTCTCTTGGGTGTTGGTCGTGAACATGAAAAACGTAAGCATGTTCCCTGAGATTAAAGAGTGGAGAAATTCATGTTGCGTGGAAGTATGGTGGCCTTGATCACTCCTATGGCAAAAGATGGGAGTGTTGATGAAGAGGCTCTTGAAGCATTGGTTGATTTTCATTTGCAGAATCAGACTGATGCAATTGTTGCTGTTGGTACGACAGGTGAGTCGGCAACCTTAACGCACAAAGAGCATCGTCATGTTATTAAGCGGGTGGTTCAGTTAGTTAATGGAAGGATACCCGTAATCGCAGGAACGGGGTCAAATAATACCGCCGAAGCCTTAGAATTAACCATGGCCGCGAAACAGGATGGGGCGGACGCTTGTTTATTAGTAACACCTTACTATAATAAGCCTACGCAGGAAGGGCTTTATCAGCACTACAAATTGATAGCTGAGAGTGTCGCGATACCACAGATTTTATATAATGTTCCTGGTCGTACAGGATGTGACGTGTTGCCAGAAACAGTAGCACGTTTGGCTGGCCTTGCTCATATAGTTGCAATTAAAGACGCGACGGGTGATTTGCGGCGAGTTAAGCAAACGCTGGATCTGTGTGGTGATCATTTAGATGTCATTAGTGGTGATGATCCTACGGCGATGGAGCTTATTTTAATGGGGGGGAAAGCAATA
>NW_014591776.1:0-885 GCF_000485595.1 Priapulus caudatus | reverse complement strand
GCGATCAGTGAAGTCGATAAAATTGTCCCCGTTCGTGTAGGACAACAGTTACTCCAACAAGACATTTTACAGGCAGAAATACAAAAGCCCTCGCTTACCGTTCCACCGGTGGAACAATTTAGTCACCTAAGCCGCTTAGTCGAAACGACGACCAACTTCACTGCAACACCCGCAGAGTTAGATGATTCCATTGGTGAATTACAAAACACCCTCTACCATCAAAGAGAAGATATTGATCAGTATTTAGTAAGCATCGACGATGACGTTAGCGTAGAAAAAGAACGTTCCGATAGAGCGGGTAAATTACGTGCAGGCGCACAAAAAATAGCTCACTCCATGCAAGCGCATGAAAAAAATATCAAAATAAGAAAGTATTCAATTGAGATGCTACAACGCGCTGCGGCTAAATCGATTGCTAACTTTAATCAGTCTATCACTGAATTTGCCGCTCACGCTCTACCACACTTTACGGAAGGCCGTTATCATCAAGTCAAAATAAATGACGATTTAAGCGTTGAAGTTTTCTCGGATGACAAACAGGGTTATATGGCTTACGATGAAATTTCATCAGGTACTCAGCGGCAGATTATGCTCGCCCTACGCATGGGAATGTCTGAGCAACTCGCTAAAAACACAGGAAATAAGAAACAATTTATTTTCTTGGACGAACCTTTTGCTTTCTTTGATCATCAACGTACACTTGCAACACTCGAAGCCCTGCCAAATATCAGTAATATCATTACTCAAGTATGGATCACCTCTCAAGAGTTCCCTGATGAACTACAGCTAAGCGATTAAGCGACTATTTGCGTAGGGGAAAAAACCTTGCCATTACTCCTCGCTGCCTGCGGTTCTGATGGCATAAAATGCGTAGCTATGAAGTGA
>NW_014591775.1:0-885 GCF_000485595.1 Priapulus caudatus | reverse complement strand
AGAGAGAGAGAGAGAGAGAGAGACAGAGAGAGATACTGTGACTGCGGGCTTACTCTAGTTAGTGGGGCAGTGGCGTCCTAGTGTGGCAAGTTAGTACGCTAGTGTGACACGCAGCTGTAGGCTAGTGCGATAGTATAGTAGTACTGCTACGCTGCTGTGTGATGTGAGTGGGAGGTGCCAAGCTGTGACTGTCGACTGCGTGTTTGTCGCCGAGGTTTGGTTTCTACTGCTGTTGCTGCTGTTGTTGTTGCTGTTGTTGCTGCTGCTGTAGTTGTTGTTGCTGCTGCTGCCGCCGCCGCCACCGCTGCTGCTGCTGCTGTTGCTACTGTTTCTTCTACTGCTACTGCTTCGGCTGTTGCTGCTGCTGCTGCTGCTGCTGCTACTCTGCTGCTGCTGCTGCTGCTGCCTCTCCTCCTCCTCCTCCTCCTCCTCCTCCCTGTCTCTCCTCTCGCTCTTGCTGCTGCTGCTGCTGTCGGCTGCTGCTGCTGCTGCTGTTGCTACTGTTTCTTCTACTGCTACTGCTTCTGCTGCTGCTGCTGTTGCTACTGCCGCTCCTCCTCTTCCTGCTGCTGCTGCTGAGTGTAATAAGCGGACTCGGGGATTACAGCCGTACTGACGAGTCGCTGGTCTATGTTTGCGTAATTTGCTCGCCAGCTGTTGATTTACGGCGTCGCTCGTTGCTGGGCGAGGAAGACCCGCGAGAGAGAGCGAGAGAGGAGCAGCGGTAGGCGAGAGAGCGGGAGAGAGGGTGTGTGCGAGAGAGAGGGAGAGGAGATAGAGAGAGAGTGTGAGAGTGTGTGTGAGACAGAGAGGTAGAGAGAGAGAACGAGAGGAGAGCGGGGAAGAGCTTGTGTGTGTGCGAGAGAGAGAGAGAGAGAGAGAGAG
>NW_014591774.1:0-885 GCF_000485595.1 Priapulus caudatus | reverse complement strand
AGAGAGAGAGAGAGAGAGAGAGAGAGAGAGAGAGAGAGAGAGAGAGAGATTGAGATGGAGAAAAAAAGAGAAAGAGAAAGAGAGAGCGGGAGAGAGAGAGAAAGTGAGAAAGAAGAAAGAGAGGAAAGCAAATACTGATTACATTGATTGCCCTGCAACAAAGTCATTCATGGCTGGTGGGAGGGAGACAGGGAAGATGGCATCATGTGTGCATGCGGCTGATCAAAGCATGGCGACTAACAATAATTGTACGTCGGCTACGGGATCTATACAATTATTTCTGATAACACCACAAACAGCTACGTACAGTCAAACCTGTGCTAGCAACCACCTCTATAGAATAGATACCTGTCTATAAAGGACACTTTTGCTGTTTATCTTGAGAGGTAATTATACAGTTCAACCACCTCTACAAAATAGACTGTATATAAAGAACAACCAGTTATATACATGTTTGACTGTACGCTACAACCCTAGTGTAATTTTGTGTGGGGGGGGGGATCTAAACCATCATTTCATGGTTAGGTATGAACAAACAAAAGTATAATTATTTTTCAAGCCTTATACATAATGACATTTATCTTATGACACGTGCAGAACAAAATGATATACATGTAATCACTTTTCTGTAGACGTTTTAGATTTTCTGGACTCAATGATTAGCAAGGTGCCTAACATGTAACAGCTAATAATAGAAGTTTTGTATCATTTCCAATGGTTTCAAATGTTAACCTTTCCAAAGTTTTCCATCTGATGATTTTTACCCGATATTTACTTTCAGTACCGGAAAATGATCAGCTTGTCATGAAAAATGCTTAATAGCGACAGAACTATGCACACACGCACGCAGGCACGCACACACGCACGCACGCATGCACGCACGCA
>NW_014591773.1:0-885 GCF_000485595.1 Priapulus caudatus | reverse complement strand
CAAGTCTCCGTTTGACAGCTACCATCGCCAAGTCTCCGTTTGACCGCTACCCTCGCCAAGTCTCCGTTTGACTGCTACCATCGCCCAGTCTCCGTTTGACTGCTACCATCGCCAAGTCTCCGTTTGACTGCTACCATCGCCAAGTCTCCGTTTGACTGCTACCCTCGCCAAGTCTCCGTTTGACTGCTACAATCGCAAGTCTCCGTTTGACTGCTACAATCGCCCAACGATGGTAGCAGTCAAACGGAGACTAGCAGTCAAACGGAGACTTGGCCCTCGCCCAGTCTCCGTTTGACTGCTACCCTCGCTCAGTCTCCGTTTGACTGCTACCATCGCCCAGTCCTCGTTTATGCGAAGTAAACGTACATCCTAAAGCCTAGCACAGACCCGAGATTTCGAAGCAATTCTAGAGCAATAAGGGAGCGATTGGCAGCGAAAACAGTTCGAATTCTTGCAACTCGTCGCAAGCGACCAGAATCGCTAAGGATTGCAAATTGCACGTTCCCGCAGACGTGGCGATTTCACAGCAATTTGTCGCAGCGAGTTGCATGAAAAAGTCGCAGGTCCGCGATAGACTTTGCGTACTCCCGTATCGAACGGGATTTGTCCGCCGCGACCATATCGCATCCTCTCCAGTGATGAAGATCAGCCTCTCCCTGATGGCTGGCTTCCTAGGATGACGAGGCACAGATAAGGAGTGCTGTACATGGCTTCGTAGCTAAATGCGTGTGTTACCATGCGGTTGTATGAACGCAGGAACTTACTTGAATGGTCGTTTGAACACTGGAGCATAGATGCGCCAGCCGAACGCATAAATATCCCATTATATCGCTATCTCTCTTACTCTCTCTCTCTCGCTCGCTCACGCGTGCTCTCTCTCTCTCT
>NW_014591772.1:0-886 GCF_000485595.1 Priapulus caudatus | reverse complement strand
TCTCTCTCTCTCTCTCTCTCTCTCTCTCTCTCTCTCTCTCTCTCTCTCTCTCTCTCTCAAAACGCTCTGCAACTGAACTGCTGCCTACTGAATTCACCGACGAATTTGAAATTCTTCGTCTGCGCTTCATCATTAAGCTCTTAGCTTCTTCTTCGATAATCCCGCGAACTTTGCTAGCAATCCCGCGGCTTCCCTCAGCGACGCAAAGCCCTCGGCGACCGCGTCGCCGAGGGCTTCTTTGCGTCGCCGAGGGCTTCTTTGCGTCGCCGAGGGCTTCTTTGCGTCGCCGAGGGCTTCTTTGCGTCGCCGAGGGCTTCTTTGCGTCGCCGAGGGCTTCTTTGCGTCGCCTAGGGCTTCTTTGCGTCGCTGAGGGCTTTGTAAGAAGCCCTAGGCGACGTCTTCCCCCGAGCAGCACCGCAGACTCCGTAGTGATTCACTCGTGTCTGCTGCTGCGACGCTGGTCGTCTGGCCGCCTGCACTGTGTTGACAGAGACGGGTTGCCATGGTTCACCAGCTTGCTCCACCTGCTTCGCATATATACCACCCGTGCGGCCAGCGCGCGGGGGAAAAAAACTAGCACCGCGGTTATGAGACCTCAGCAGTGTGATGTGTCGAAGAGGAAGAAGAAGAAGATGAACTCCAGCTGATTGGGAGGTTGGAGGAGGTGAAGCGTTTGTGTATTAACGCGCGCGTGTTGGCTTTACTTGCTCGAGGTTCGAGGTCTCCTCGTTGATTAAGACCTTTCGCTACCAACACAATGGGAGATTAGACTTCATTACTTGCAACACCCTTGCTTCTCTTCTATTTCGTTTTCCATCTTAGCATCTATCTCGTTCCCACCCGCTCTCCGTCCCCTCTCGCCGCTCGAGCTCTTTATCGTCCTCTC
>NW_014591771.1:0-886 GCF_000485595.1 Priapulus caudatus | reverse complement strand
GCCTGCGCACGCACGTACGTACGCACGCACACATGCACACGCGTACTCACGTGCGCACGTACGTACGTACGCATGCACGCACACATGCACACGCGTATACAAACGCGCGCGCGCACAGGCTCGCATTGGTACGCAAGCAACTAGTTCCAGTGAACTCAATTACGGTAGTTTCAACCAATCGTCTGACCATAGCGTGAGAAGCAGATATATCATGCAACAACGTTGGTACAATGTTTCATCCCGAAGCCATCAGCTTTTATTTGTTCGGTGACGTCATTCCGGTCAGGTGACACACGTGTATATCGGACGATAGCCAGGGTTTATTCACGTTTTTGTGTTGGTGTGAATACTACGTCACCGCTTGTCATTACGTCACCGCTTGTCATTACGTCACCGCTTGTCATTACGTCACAGCTTGTCATTACGTCACAGCTTGTCATTACGTCACCGCTTGTCATTACGTCACCGCTTGTCATTACGTCACCGCTTGTCATTACGTCACAGCTTGTCATTACGTCACCGATTTTATTATTTATATTATACGTTATAATCAAATATCTATTACGCACATCCCGTTTATTACACTCATTACGTTTAAATTTCAATCAAATGTAATAAAAATATCCTGTTTCATAATCGAGTTTTGTGTGTGCGCGCGTGCGTGTGGGCGTAACTGTGTGCGTGCCTGTATGTGTTCGCGCGCCCCGGCATGTTTCAAACAGGTTCGTTGATCATCAGGTGAATTATTAGCAGTTTTTTTCCCTCCCTGCAGCTGCGACCTGTTCTAGCAGTTATCGCTGCCAGTCATTTACCCTCTTCTCCCTAGTCACTGCCCCCAGTCACCACCACAGTCACCCCCCCCACAGTCACCACCACAGTCACCACA
>NW_014591770.1:0-886 GCF_000485595.1 Priapulus caudatus | reverse complement strand
GTGTGTGTGTAACGTGATTTAGAGCCTGTCATGTAAGGTTGTTGTGTTCGCTCTAACATGTCGTCATTAGTCAGGATTCGTGAGGAGACTGTTTGATGCTGCTGCTGTCACCCTGCCTCCTGTCGTCTGCTCCCGCTCACACACGCGCACGCACGCACCCCCAGAGGTAGAACGCATCATATTCGCTTCAGCTTAGACTTAGAGTAGAACTTCAAGATTAGCTGAACCCGTAGGTGGACCTCACCCATTATCGTCATACCTTCGATTCAGACTAACAACAACAAGTCTTACAGTGCGAAAACTGGCCAGTGGAATAAATCACATGTATGAACAGTAGTAGCCGCACGGGGCATGTAAGAAAGGACAAGATTTAGATGATATGATCTAAGACAAGTGTTGTGGAGTGAAGTAGCAGTAATGCTCAGAGTAAGGTGGATAAGATCAAGAGTATAGATAATAAAACCTTTATTATCTACTCCTGATGATCTAATCTCTTCTCTTCTCTTCTAATCTCTTCTCTTCTAATCTCTTCTCTACTCTTGATGGTCTAATCTCTTGATGATTATCTACTCTTATGATCTAAAGGTTTTATTATCTACTTCATGCCCGCTTGTGTGCACCCCCCCCCCCTTGAGACCTCCCGGGGTGTAGGGTGTCGGGGGAGGGAGGACACCACCCTTCCCTCGTCCGCTGGCATGGAGCGTGCGTACGCATGGTTATTGCCTGCTAGCCCGCCCATGAGAGCGTATTTGCTAACATGTTTTGCTCGGGGCTAGAGCATTGGCCGTTAGTCTGGCCCGGCCTCGTCGTGTTTCTGACCACGGCGTCATGTTTTTAAGACGTTTTCAGGTTTTTCTCGAACATTCTCTCACACACACACACACAC
>NW_014591769.1:0-886 GCF_000485595.1 Priapulus caudatus | reverse complement strand
ACCCCCGTTTGTTGCATTCCCAACAATCGCACCCCACCCCCCGTTTGTTACATTCCCAACAATGCCCCCCCCCCGTTTGGTGCATTCGACGAAACGTTCGCGAATATCGTTCGGAAGATCTAGAGCGCTCGAGACGAAGTTTAGTCGGGCGCGGTCGCTTCCCTCGCTTGCTCCCTCGCTTCACTCGGTCTCGATTAACAAGGATAACGCAG
Source organism: Priapulus caudatus (assembly GCF_000485595.1). NCBI lineage: Eukaryota > Metazoa > Priapulida > Priapulimorpha > Priapulimorphida > Priapulidae > Priapulus > Priapulus caudatus. Next base: position 674 of record NW_014591769.1, on the reverse strand, counting down.
TCTCGATACGCAGCAATAAACGTGCGACACGCGACGTCTAAAGTTATACGGGGAAAACCTGGCCGACTTCAATCTCAGCACACGCACAGTTTTCCGTCGCACATCTTATTCCGTTTAGGCCGTAGCGCGTGTATACGACGTTGCGACTCGATCCGTTTATTGCGCTATATAACAGATCGCTCGCTGTCCCTTGCTGTTGCTGCTTATCTTCACTGATTTTATACCGCGACTGAAAACGCGCGTCGGCAGAACACATCCTCGCCAGAGTTACAACTTGTGCACCAGCGCGCGCCGACGTCGGCATGAGGTCACGTGACGCTGCCGACAAGTCATCGCATTTTTCACTTTTAATAGTGTGACGACACAGACCCGCGCGCACACACAAACGCAAATACACACACGCGCGGGCGCATACACACCCGAGCACGAACACACACGCGCGCGCGCGCGCGCACGCACGCACACTCACGCCTGTACCCACGCATGCACGCACGCGCATTCTTGGGTAGACAGACAGTACAGTAGCTCTAGTACTATAGCCCGCGGATAGCTGCCGCATCTATCCGCGGGCTATAGTACTAGAGCTAACAGTACAGGTGCTCTCACACACATATACATGCGCGCCTGATCGCATAATGATAATTGCAGCAACAAAGCATACACCCACACACACA
>NW_014591768.1:0-886 GCF_000485595.1 Priapulus caudatus | reverse complement strand
TACACACACACACCTCATCTACACACCTGTACACACACACACCTCATCTACACACCTGTACACACACTTACCTCATTTACACACCTGTACACACACACCAACCTCATCTACACACCTGTACATACACACCTACCTCACCTACACACCTGTACACACACACACACACCTCATCTACACACCTGTACACACACACCTACCTCACCTACACACCTGTACACACACACCTACCTCACCTACACACCTGTACACACACCTATTGCATCTGACAAGTACTGTATACCTCTCATTTACTCATCTTCTTCCCTAGGTTCCCATAACCTATTTTTGTTTCACACACACTTCCCACACTAGCTACTGCCTCCGCACTCAGTCCTCAACCCACCATGCTCATACTCACGCGCATGTTGTGCCCAGAAAAGTACTATCTCGGACTCAGATTTAGGTTAGAACAGTAGGAGGAACGCGGCGTCCAGAGTAAAACGCTCAGTGTTTTACCATGCTCGTAAGTGTGAGCGACTTGATGAAAAGCTAGTGTCTTCTTTCCCTGCTGCACCGGTTCAAGGATGAACACTGCTGCCCGCCTCCCTCTCCTCAGTATCTGTCGCTGCGCCTCCCTACAACTATCCGTTGCCATGACTACCCCAGCATCAGCTGTCGTGCACCCCCCGCATCAATCACTATCATACCCCATTGCTCCCATCAGCATCTGTCGTTAAGTCTTCCTCTGCTCCTCCTCCTCCCCCTCCTCCTCCTCCTCCTCCTCCTCAGCTTTCTTATCCTCCTCCCAGCACCGGTTGCCATGCCTCCTCCTCCTCCTCCACCCAGTATCCATCCCCATGCCTCCCTGCTCTAACGCAGCCTCCGTCGTCGCCGTGGTCGCCGTGGT
>NW_014591767.1:0-886 GCF_000485595.1 Priapulus caudatus | reverse complement strand
CCGTCCGCCCCCCCCCCCCCGGCCCCCCCCGCCCCCCCCCCCCTGTGGGCGCCGCCCTGAATATATATATACCTAAGCTAGTATGTATATAGTATATAGCAAGGTGTAACAGTATGCGCCTGCGGTTAGCTTGTCTGTATGTGTGGCCTCGCAGTAATGGTGACTAACACTAAATCTTGTTCACGAACACTCGCGCGTACATCATGCACACACACGTGCCCATCAACAGTGATATGAGCAGCTAACGAGAGAAAGTAAAAAGCCCCTTGTTTTCTATAACGAGCTCACACCGAGCCATGTAACGTCGTCGTGGAAAGGGAGGGAGGGATGGATGAAAAAAGGACGCCCGCAGCGTACTACCCTGCATGGGGAGGGGGTAGGGGGAGGATAGGAACGATGCTAGTGATTCTCTCGTTGAATGCGTTATTGATATTAATTGACTGACTGCCAATCCTAGCTGTCCCCTGCCTGCCTGCCTGCCCCTGTCGTCCCTAACCAGCCCCTGACTATGGAAGGCCATTACCGCCAAAACCTACCTATTTTAATCGCACTTAAAATAGATTTTAAGCGCGATTAAAATAGGTAGGTTTATGTGCGTGTGTGTGTGTGTGTGTGTGTGTGTTACCTGCCTTCTAACGTCCTTACACAGATATTTCCAATTCCACTAGATCACGGGAGAATACATGTAGTTGGCGACACGGTCGTTCTAGTTATATATTATTATTATATATATTGCATGGTGTGCATGTGTCAGTTTTATATAGACGTTATTGCTATCTGTTTTATTGTAATATTATTAACATACACACCACACAGAACACACGCACGCACGCACGCACGCACGCACGCACGTCACGCAACGCACACACACACACACACACACACT
>NW_014591766.1:0-886 GCF_000485595.1 Priapulus caudatus | reverse complement strand
GTGAGAGCAGTGCCCCCTAGATAGAAACATTGTTATAAAAGTAATTATAACAATGATTAATGATATAAATGTTAATAATCATTCATTAAATAGTTGAATGTGATAGGGCTATTTATTTTATATTAGTATATATATATATATATATATATCAGGGAGTATTTGAGATTATTTAGTGCTGATATATACTTTATTTTAGCTAAAGTATAACGTAACTAATATGCTAAGAATAACTACTAAAAATACAAAGATTAGTATATTATTATTTCATTTAGTTATTATGGTGTTGCTTTATTGCTTCACATGTTAGTGAATCTGTTAAAAATATCACGCTTGAGAATATCAACGTGAATAGCGTACTTAAAATAACGGAATAACGTACTTACAATGTCCGTAACTTGTAATAACGGAATGTAACGTACTTACATCATCTGTAACGTACATAACGTACTTAAAATAACAGAATAGAACGTACTTACAACATCCGTAACTTACCTAACGTACTTAAAATAACGGAATAACGTACTTACAACATCCGTAACGTACCTAACGTACTTAAAATAACGGAATATAACGTACTTGCGTTCTTAATTTACTTACAATAACGTACTTAAGTGACCCATACGTGTAATCTCGGTGCGGTGGCGCCCCCTCTTGGATTCCAGGCACACTGGTGACCTTGGCAACGTGGAGGCCGGAGCGGACGGCATCGCCAAGATCAACATCACTGATAAGCTCATCCAGCTGTCTGGCGCAAACAGCATTGTCGGACGCACGATTGTCGTACGTACTCTTCCTCGACGTATTAGCCAGCAAGCCCTGCAGCCGTGATTTTCACGGTCAGTTTTGAAACTGCACGGCCAAAAAAATTTTACATTTTTACATTTTT
>NW_014591765.1:0-886 GCF_000485595.1 Priapulus caudatus | reverse complement strand
CCAATATTACGATTATCTTTGTGATTATCCGATATTACGATTATCTTTGTGATTATCCGATATTACGATTATCTTTGTGATTATCCGATATTACGATTATCTTTGCGATTATCTTTGTGATTATCCGATATTACGATTATCTTTGTGATTATCCGATATTATGATTATCTTTGCGATTATCTGATATTACGATTATCTTTGTGATTATCCGATATTACGATTATCTTTGTGATTATCCGATATTACGATTATCTTTGTGATTATCCGATATAACGGTTATCTTTGTGATTATCCGATATTACTATTAACTTGGTGATTATCCGATATTGCGATTATCTTTGTGATTAACAATCACAAAAGAAGTCCTACTGTCTGCGAATATCGGGATAATGACCAAGGTGTAATAGTAATATCGGATAATCACAAAGATAAACTCCATTATATCGGATAAATCGCCAAAGATAATCGTAATATCGGATAATTCACAAAGATAATCGCTAATATCTGATAATCACCCAAAGAAAAATCTAATATCGGACAAGTCGCCCAAAGTTAATCGTTCAATATCGGAGAATTGCAAAGATCATCGTAATATCGATATCACCAAGTTGACATAGCTAATATCGGATAATCACACAAGATAAACCGCTCATATATCGGATAATCGCAAAGATAATCGGAAATGGTAATCACAAGATAATCGTACTATCGGATAATCGCCAAAGATGAATCGTAATATCGATAATCACAGAAGTAATCGTAATATCAATTAGATCATCAAAGAGATAATCGTAATATCGGATAATCACAAAAGTAATCATATATTGGATAATCGCCAAAGATAATCGTAATATCGTATAATCACAAAGATAATCGTAATATCGTT
>NW_014591764.1:0-887 GCF_000485595.1 Priapulus caudatus | reverse complement strand
ACACACACACACACACACACACACACACACACACACACACACACACACACACACACACACACACACACACACACACACACACACACACACACACACACACACACACACACACACCAGCATCGCTACGTACTACCCGGCAGCTTTCCTATACTACTGTACATCATCACTCTACATGACCGCACACACACACACACACATATCTCGCAATATTTGCATTCCCTCGCGGTGCGTGCTGACCGTTACGGATAATGACCAGTCACCGTACTCGATGACCACGGCTACATACAAGGCTCTAGCTGTTTGCACACAACACGTCAATGATACAGAGCTCTGCGGATCGCGCGCCTCAAACATTTACGTTGTGCCTTTACCACGTTAATGTTCGTGTTTATAAACACACGAGCACAACACACCGGCCACGCATTACACGGCCAGCCAGCCAGCACGAGGCAGCGTGGGCTAAACACGGACACAGCAGAAGCACTAGCCAGCAGAAGCCACTAGGCCAGCAGACGTATACCTACTACACACGTGCCCGTTGTAAACCCACCCCCCTTATCAAACTAGCCGTTGCGAACGTGAAATCGGATTCGTATATCCGGTTCCGACGACCGCGTGCCGCGTCATTGCCAGTGACGTCAGTGCCTTTAACGTTCATTAGCAGAGGTTGCCACGACTGTATAGTGATTGTAAGATGTGAGATGACGGCAGGCGGTCTCTCCGATGCTGCTAGTGAGTAGATGTAATGTACGACACGTGTCCTCACGACGACATGATACCGTTAAGGACGGGAGGGAGGGGGGGCAATAAAACCGTCGTCGCTTGTTTTTTTGACTTCCTAATTACGCTAATATTTATAGGCAGGACGCCATATATATATATATGAC
>NW_014591763.1:0-887 GCF_000485595.1 Priapulus caudatus | reverse complement strand
GCCACCCCAGTACCACCATTGGCGATAATAGTGCGAACTATCCATCGCTAACTTGAGCAATTCTTTCAGGTGATCGGGTAATTTATTGTGCTGATCCATATTGGCAAAAAATGAGCCTGCCCATGCACCCGAAATATTATTGGTCAAAAAGTAGTCGGTTACATCCGCCCACGGCCAAGGCGGATGTACGGTGTGAGCATACCTGTCATTTTTATTTAACCTTCAAACCATATTTCATCATTATTCAAATTTACCTCGGTGCCCAAAAGCACCGAGGTGACGGCGTCTAGCTGTACCGATACGGCCGACCGGCTTTTTGCATATCGGTGTTATACTTTTTAAAGATATTAACAACCTTGGCCTTGGTGGCTGATTCACTGGCAATTTCGTCCCAGAACTTAACACCCGCCGCTTCGACGGTTGCCCATTCTTCATCGGGAATAGTTGTTAGCTTCATCTTGCTACCTTCTACTCGTAACGCAGCCTCGCCACCCCAGTACCACCATTGGCGATAATAGTGCGAACTATCCATCGCTAACTTGAGCAATTCTTTCAGGTGATCGGGTAATTTATTGTGCTGATCCATATTGGCAAAAAATGAGCCTGCCCATGCACCCGAAATATTATTGGTCAAAAAGTAGTCGGTTACATCCGCCCACCCGACCGTATAATCTTCGGTAATGCCCGACCAGGCTACACCATCAAGCTCACCGGTTTGGACGGCAACTTCAATGTCTTCCCAGGGTAAGGTTACTGGCACAACACCAAACTGACTCAGGAATCGACCCGCCGTCGGGAAGGTAAATACACGTTTACCTTTTAAATCCTCCAGACTGTTTATCGGTGTCTTAGTGGCAAAATGACAAGGATCCCAGGCACCAGCAGAC
>NW_014591762.1:0-887 GCF_000485595.1 Priapulus caudatus | reverse complement strand
GTTATAGTACGCTGTCGAAGAATTCACTCGCACTTATATCATCATTATTATATCGGCGTCTACTTGTAAAACTCGGTCGTGGAAATCGCTCTCTCGACGGGCAACAGTTTTTTTTAGCGCGCGCGAACTAGAAAGGCCGCTCCCCTCCACCTTCTCCCCCTCCCCCTCGCTCGCTCTCTCTCTCTCTCTCTCTCTCTTTCTCTCTCTTTCTCCGCGGCCTCTCCTCTATCGTATACGTCCGTGACTTCTTACCTGGAAAAACCAGTTTACTCGCGTGCGTGTAAATTCCCCCCCCCCTCCCCCCGGGCACACTAGCGTCAGTAGCAGAGTAGCCGCTGGAGTAGAGTAAAAGTTGTAAACGTGTCGCGTTCTTGGGGAATGCGTGCGCTAGTGGGCGTGTCTGTAATGACTACTACTGCTGCTCCATGGTGGAGCTACTGGTGGAGGGTGCGGCCTGTGCTAGATTTAGGGAGGGGTGCGGGTGGGGGTGGGTGCGGCCTGCGCTAGATTTGGGGAGGGTGCGGGTGGGGGAGGAGAGGGTGCGGTCTGTGCTAGATTTGGGGAGGGGTGCGAGTGGGGGAGGGATAGGAGAGGGTGCGGTCTGTGCTAGCTTTTCTGGCAGCGAGGGAGTAGGGGGGTCCACGATAGAGCTGGTGGAGTGGGTGCGGCATGCGCTAGCTTTTCTGGTGGCTGGAGAGGGGTGGGTGTGGTCTGTGCAAACTGTGTGTCAGCGAGGGAGGGGAGAGAAAGGAGCGGTGTAGGCTAACAGTGTGTTACTGGTGGCGGCCTGGAGGAAGGGAGAGAGAGAGAGAGCAGGCGGGTGTGAGTGAGAGAGGAAGCGGAGGAGAGAGGGCGGAAGAGAGGGAGCGGGAGGCGGATGAGAGGAA
>NW_014591761.1:0-887 GCF_000485595.1 Priapulus caudatus | reverse complement strand
GAGGTGGAGGTGAAGGAGGGGGAGAACGTGGGGAGGAGGAGGGGGGAGAAGGTGGAGGAGGAGGAGGAGAAGGGGGAGAACGTGGAGGAGGAGGAGGAGGAGAAGAGGAGGAGGAGAGAAGGTGAAGGTGAAGGAGGGGAGAAGGTGGGAGGAGGAGGGGGAGAAGGTAGAGGAGGAGGAGGAGAGGAGGAGAGGAGGAGGAGGAGGAGAGGAGGTGGAGGTGGAGGAGGGGAGAACGTGGGAAGGAGGAGGGGGGAGAAGGTGGAGGAGGAGGATAGCATCGCGTTACGAGCACAAAGCAACATGAACGTATCTGGTCCAACGTGATCAACAGATCAACGTGACTACAAAATTAGCAGCAAGAGAAATCTCTCGGAATAGATTTCTCGAAGAATCACCTGATTATCTCGGGTTGCTCTCTCGGCAGCTCGAGTTGAGCTACCTAAGGTCGCGGGAGGTCGGTCTGCTCATATATACGCGCGCGCGCACGCGTCACAAGTCATACGTATCTATTAGATTCATGAATGCTCGCGTGTGTGAATGTATGTCATACGTAAGGAAATATCGTCTGTAGAGTGTGGGTTGTGCTGATTTGTATTGTGCTTACTGAAGACAACTATAGGTGGTTGGTTGAGCGAGTGTTATACCTATACTGTCTTGAACTATAGGTGGTTTGTTGAGCGTGTGTTATATACCTACTAAACACAACTATAGGTGGTTGGTTGCACGTGTCTTATAGAGAGAGAGAGAGAGAGACACAGAGAGAGAGAGAGGAGGGGAGAGAGAGAGCGAGCGAAAGACATAGCGAGCGAAAGTCATAGAGAGAGACAAAGAGAGAAAGAGAGAGAGAGAGGGAGAGAGAAAGAGAGAGAGAGAGAGAGAAAGAG
>NW_014591760.1:0-887 GCF_000485595.1 Priapulus caudatus | reverse complement strand
TACATGTATAGATATACAAGCGAGCGTGCGTGTGCATGTACATGCAGATATACAAGCGAGCGTGCGTGTGTACATGCAGATGTACAAGCGAGCGTGCGTGTGTACATGCAGATATACAAGCGAGCGTGCGTGTGTACATGCAGATATACAAGCGAGCAATTCGTAAGCATTCGAGCAAACACGCTTCCACGGCGTGAACATTCTGTCTTCAGCCGACAATGCTATATCAAGCTTCCAACGTCTGAATTCTGCATCTTTTCGTTTAGTTACTCCGTGCGCCCGAACATTGATGCACGCGTGTGCAATTTTACACTTCGGCTCACTGACTGAGGATTTTACATGTCTTGCGTGGGTGCCCGCGTGTATAATTCACGTCGTTAGTCCTTTAGCAGTTTCTCGCGGATTATAATATAGTTAAGGGAGGAGGGGAGGGAACGTATTGCTGTTTAAATATTAATGTTACGACGCTGAGCGTTGATTGTTAAAAATAGAGTAAAGTTGAGACTCTAGCAGCAGCATCATTCTTCGCAGCCTCCCGGCTGAGTAATAGAGGATGGGATCCATTGAGCATAGAAGTAAAACATATAGCGCAAATATCTGCTGTTGCTGATGTGAGTGCTTACGGTAAATCCCGGCATAGCTTCCTATCTTTTTCTCTTCCTCTCTCTTTTCTATCTCTCTCTCTCTCTCTCTCTCTCTTCCTCTCTCTTTCTCACTCTCCCTCGTGCGAACGTTCTTTTCATTTCTCGCTCTTTCGCTGTCTCCCTCTCTCTTCCTCTCTGACTCTCTCTCTCTCACTCTCTCTCTCTCTCTCTCTCACTGTTCTAGCATTATCTCACTCTTCCTTCCCCCTCTCTCTTCTACTGTGCGGTTGTAGTTCTTTATGA
>NW_014591759.1:0-888 GCF_000485595.1 Priapulus caudatus | reverse complement strand
TCGCAACTAGACCCCCCCCCACCCCCCACCACACACACACGCACGCACGCACGCACGCACACACACACGCACGCACACACGCACGCACGCACGCACGCACGCACATACACACACGTACACACGCATATATATAGATATATATACATATACCACGGCTAAAACAACAACGACGACACGCGCCACACATCATCTCATCACCAGCAGAGCGTCGCGCGTGTCTATATAGTGATTTCCTGCGACCACCTGTGTCAACTACACACGATCCAAACACGTCATCATGCTGCAGTCCCACTATTATGTCATCATATCACACGACAATACGCGTCCACTGCAATCTCGATTTCACTCGAACGGTACTTGATTATGTGATAATTGCACCTCGTCGTACAAAATAATGTACGTGAAAAATGTATTTTTGTTATTTTTGCTGAAAAGCTGGACAGAAATTCTTTAAACGTGAAACACGGCCACACCCTCGACGCTGAATCAATGCTTAATGTCCAGCTTGACATTTCAATTTGATTCTAAATCACACACCCTCGACGCTTGAATCAATACTTAATGTCCAGCTTATAGCGATTCAAATTTATTCTAAATCACCAGCTGCTGCTTCATGGATGCGGCAGCAGCGGCGGCTGGAGGGGGAGGGGGAGGGGGGGATTGATAGCAGACGCCAGCTATTTAACTTGCACGCTCTGCTGCTAGCACGGTTCACTCGAACAGACGATTATGCTAATTTATGCCGCACTGGAGCGTGTTGATAACGCGCGCACTCACGCGTGCGTGCGTGTATGGGGTATATATATATTATATATCAGGAGTTACTAAAGACAAATTTAGTCTTTATTAACTCCTGATATATATATATATATATATATATATATATAT
>NW_014591758.1:0-888 GCF_000485595.1 Priapulus caudatus | reverse complement strand
AATGCTCGCTAGTGAAAGACAGCGAGAGAGAGAAATGCTCGCTAGTGTTGAAAGTGAAAGAACAGTCTCAAAAGAACAAGCTTAACATAAGCTTATCATCGTCTGCATATACCTAGACTCGAGGATCGGTGTACTATACAGTCGCCTGCGTATGTACAGTTCAGAGCGCAGCTGAGTCCCAGCACGCGTGTTTAGCTGGCGATAGCACGCCCGCCACACACGATGTATTCGCGACATCAGTGGGAGGCTCTAGCGGAGCGCGACCGCCTCCACTCTCCGTCACTGAAGCCCCCCTGTCGCGTGAATGTCGTGACGGAGTTACGGAAGATGCAGAGCTACTCGTCGGCGCGCGATGCCGCCGCAGACGTGTTCAGAGGAAAAGGTATAGAGTGGGCGCGCGCTCACATTTGTTTCACAGTTGAGTTCCTGTTGGGCGGTTATGAGAGGGGGAAGTGTGACAGGACATGACAGGGTGAACGACAGGGGGACAGAGAGGAGGAACAGTAAGTGACAGAGGACGCAAGCGACAGATAGGAAGGACAGTAAGTGACAGTAAGTGACAGAGGACGTAAGTGACAGATGGGAAGGACAGTAAGTGACAGAGGACGTAAGTGACAGATATAGGAAGGACAGTAAGTGACAGTAAGTGACAGAGGACGTAAGTGACAGATAGGAAGGACAGTAAGTGACAGTAAGTGACAGAGAGGAAGGACAGTAAGTGACAGTAAGTGACAGAGAGGAAGGACAGTAAGTGACAGAGGACGTATGTGACAGATAGGAAGGACAGTAAGTGATAGGTAAGGAGTAGGTAACAGGCGGTGAGGACGTAAGTGACAGATAGGAATGACAGGGTGAGCCTACGCGCGCGTGCATGCGTGCGTGCGTGCG
>NW_014591757.1:0-888 GCF_000485595.1 Priapulus caudatus | reverse complement strand
CGAGAGACAGAGAGAGAGAGAGACAGAGAGAGAAAAAGAGAGAAGAAGAGGACTAGTATGATAGTGGGGGTGGCAGTGGAGAGACCATGAGACCATACTATTCAGCTTCCGCCTCTCAAACTGTGCCTGGTATTGCATCGCCATCACCACTATCGTCGTCGTCGTCGTCAGCTGAAGCCATCTTCAATTCATCATTATCATCATTTAACTGCAAACAGCTACGCAGTCACGTACGGCTTGCATGTGACAGTCTCGGCAATTCTCTCCGGACACCGAGACACCAGGACCTAACACAAGTTTAGGATGAATTGCCACCGATTGGTTCCTCCTTCATCCACTTTACTCCTATATCAGATCTCACCTGGACCTTCCTCATTGACTGCTCCCACTTCTCACTACCTCCCCATCACAACGGACTCTCTGTTCTGTGTTGACCTTTGGTGATTAATTCACCGACTTGGCTACAATGATGCTTCCTGCCTCCTCCACCCACTCCCACCTCCACACACTGCCCCACTCCGACCACGCCCACGCACCCCGCCCCCACCCACGCATCCCGTCCTGAACCCACGCACCCCACCCTCACCCACGCACCACCACTTCCACCTTCGCACCCACAGCCTCACCCACACCACCCGCACATCCAACCTCCACACCCGCACACAACCCCTCATCCACTCACACACTTAATATATAATTCCCTCATGCACTCACACAGCCCCACCCACCACCTACGCACTCGCACAGCCCCACCCACCACCTACGCACTCGCACAGCCCCACCCACCACCTACGCACTCGCACAGCCTCACCCACCACCTACGCACTCGCACAGCCTCACCCACCACCTACGCACTCGCACAGCCCCACCCACCACCTACGCACTCGC
>NW_014591756.1:0-888 GCF_000485595.1 Priapulus caudatus | reverse complement strand
TATCTCTCTCGCTCTCTCTTTCTCTCTCTCTCTCTCTCTCGCTCTCTCTTTCTCTCTCTCTCCCTCTATCTCCCTCTCTCCCTACCTCACACACTAGCTCTCTCTCCCACCATCATAACAGAGCCGGACGGTACAGGCAGCTGGGAAGGTTGCGCACGCATCATACACACATACACGCACGCAGGCATGCACGCACGCACACACACGCACGCACACACACGCACGCACACACAGCTATGCATCCGCTGTGTACGTGCGCAGCAATGTAGAGTATGACTACTCCCGCTCACTATCGATTACCCCACCATCAATAATTCAATCAATACATTAACAGATCAAAGGTCCATCGAGGTTGGTGATGCGTAAGTGCGGTTCGCCGATCGTTGTTTTATTCTGACGAAAAGAAAACGCTCTACGTTTCATGAATGTTTTTGTGTTGTATTGCTCATTTTTTAATGCGATTTTATTTTAGTTTTAGTAGTTGTTTGGTGAATTTTTTTACAGTGAGCAATAATGAAGTAAGTAAAGTAATGCCTTACTTAGTAAGTAAGGGTGGTCTGTGTGTGGGTGTGTGTGTGCGTGCGTGCGTGCGTGTGTGCGTGTGTGTGTGCGCGTGCGTGTGTGTGTGTGTGTGTGTGTGTGTGGCGGCATGTAGTGTACCGAGCTATGCACGCACGCACGCACGCAAGTACGCATCATACACTCTCTCACACACACGCGCGCGCGCACGCACACGCATGCACGCTTCACCTGGGGATCATCACCGCACCATCCCATCCATCATCACTCACACAGCCTTGCTCGCACCTGTCCCCACACCATAGAAATAATATATATATACTAGTTACTAGTTACCTCCGCGCAACGGAGTTGCGAGGGAGGTAATAG
>NW_014591755.1:0-889 GCF_000485595.1 Priapulus caudatus | reverse complement strand
AAAAAAAACCCCCGCCCTCAAAAAAAGAAGCCTACCTACCTACCCGAACTTTTCAGCCTGGGTCGGGTGAGGGCAAAAAAGTATTTTTTTAATTGTGGCCCGGCGGTGATGCGGCGGTGAGCGTGCGTGCGGGGTACGTACTGGTGTGTACCTCCTGCATGAACGCGTGAAAGTGCAGACGCAGCTTGCGGCGCGGCGGCACGCGCGACTGCACGAAGAACATGTCCATAAGCATCGTCTTCCCGCCGCCTGCAAAACAGAAGAACGTTCGCCGATGACGGCGGCGCCACCTACCAGAGGACCCGCCCTCTCGCTAATAGGATGAGAGCGCACGCGAGGGTTGTGTGATTTACTCGACTACTAAGGGCAGAAAACTAAGGGCAGATTACTAAGGGCAGATTACTAAGGGCAGATTACTAAGGGCAGATTACTAAGGGCAGATTACTAAGGGCAGATTACTAAGGGCAGATAACTAAGGGCCGATCACTAAGGGCCGATCACTAAGGGCAGATTGCGAAAGGGCAGATTACTAAGGGCAGACTACTAAGGGCAGATTACTAAAGGCAGATAACTAAGGACAGATTACTAAGGGCAGATTACTAAGGGCAGATAACTAAGGGCAGATTACTAAGGGCAGATTACTAAGGGCAGATAACTAAGGGCAGATAACTAAGGGCAGATAACTAAGGGCAGATAACAAAGGGCAGATTACTATAAGGGCAGATTACTAAGGGCAGATCACTAAGGGCAGATTACTAAAGGCAGATAACTTAGGGCAGATTACTAAGGGCAGATAACTAAGGGCAGATTACTAAGGGCAGATTACTAAGGGCAGATAACTAAGGGCAGATAACTAAGGGCAGATAACTAAGGGCAGATTACTAAGGGC
>NW_014591754.1:0-889 GCF_000485595.1 Priapulus caudatus | reverse complement strand
GACGGATCTGGATATTGAGATCAGTAACGAATGTGGACGGCTAATCGCAAATGCGATCATTTATTATAATTCCGCTATCCTGTCACGGATACTCGACAAATATGAAGCGTCCCCAAAACTGAAAATTTTGGCGCTCATCAAGAAAGTCTCTCCAGCGGCCTGGCGGAATATTCATTTTAACGGCCACTATGCCTTCCGAGACAGTGGGCAGAGCATAGACCTTGATGCGATTGTGGCCAAATTGGAGTTGGAATAATAGGGGCTGTAACGCTTGTTAAAGACTCACCGGAATTTTCGGCGGTTTGGGCTTACACCCCCAAGCAGCAAAGCTAAGTATTATTGATTATTTGGCTTTCTACAATGGAAAACGGTCACACTCAAAATTAGGCTACCAATCGCCTTTGGAATTTGAGCATACATTTTATAGAAAGACTGCCTAGAAAAGTGTCCGGTTTTAGTTGACCATTACAGATTACGTTGGTTTGGGCGTAGAACCCCTGTGACTGAATACAAACATCATGCCGTTGGACGGAATTTTGGGTGGTTAGGGCTTAGAACCCCAAACCGCTCCATTCAAAATTGCATCGAAATGCCAAATGAAACAGCGGCAGCTTCCGAGCGATACCCACCTAATGAACCTTGAAACTGCCGTTTATTAAAATCCTCGTCTATCCAGCCCAATACGTTATATAAATTCAACGATAAAACGGTAGAATGCTCTAAATTGTGTTGTAGTCCAAAATTCAGGTAAATCTGTTCTTTATAGGCCTTTTCCCAATCGGGGGCCAGGTTTGTCGACCCTTTGTCGAGTTTTTGATCGCGAAAATCCCGTGATCCATCGTAGCCCCAGAATGCGCGTAAACTGGTATTAAACACTGTTTTATTGTTA
>NW_014591753.1:0-889 GCF_000485595.1 Priapulus caudatus | reverse complement strand
GGCGCTCGATCTCACGGCATTAATTGCGAGTGAGTTTCTAGGTGCTTATTGATTCTTTAAGAGGGTAATATTAGCGTTAGTAACGCTACTCTCGCTTAACGATGAGATTACATAAATTCTTCCTAGGAGTCTATTCTCGGACAGGCTACTAGGGTCTTATCATACGACCAGACTATTCAAGAGATAACAAATACCATGCTGCAAAACATTCATGATAAAGCGAAAGGCTGGCTTGCATACACTGTTGTATTTTTAATTAGTGTTCCCTTTGCACTGTTTGGTATCAATTCCTATATTGGTGGCGGGGATAAGCTTATTGCTGCGACTGTCAATGGTGAGGAAATCCCCTTTCGTGATCTCCAGAATGAGTTGCTACAACAAAAGCAGCGTTTGACGTCAATTTTTGGAAAGCTCCCGCCAAACCTAGATGATAAAACCCTAAAGGCTCAGGCTTTAGATAAGCTAATCAATCAATCACTGATACGTCAGGAAGCTGAAAATAATGGTTATCGAGCCAGCGATGCCGAAGTTTTTGAAAATATTTCTTCAACAGAGGCCTTTCAAAAAGAGGGTAAATTCGATCAGCAAACCTATGAGCAACTTTTAAAAGTTAACCGTAGAAATAAAGTTAGCTACGAGACCGAGTTGCGCAAAGATATTTCTAATAGACAAGTGATTACTGGCATTGCTGATACTAGTTTTATACCTAGTGCAGAAGCGGCTATGTATCAATCACTCATCAAACAAGTACGTGATTTTGAAACTTTACCTTGAAGCTTGATGATTATAAAACGCAAATTTCGCCAAGCGAAGAACAGCTAAAGGCCTACTACGATTCACATACTGATCGATATATGACGGAAGAAAAATTAAAAGTAAACTATGTTGA
>NW_014591752.1:0-889 GCF_000485595.1 Priapulus caudatus | reverse complement strand
GTGTGTCACTAGGATACCCGTATCACGACACGTGTCACTAGGATACCTGTATCGTAACACGTGTGTCACTAGGATACCCGTATCATGACACGTGTGTCACAAGGATACCCATATCACGACACGTGTCACTAGGATACCCGTATCGTAACACGTGTGTCACTAGGATACCCGTATCGCGACACGTGTGTCACAAGGATACCCGTATCGCGACACGTGTGTCACTAGGATACCCGTATCACGACACGTGTCACTAGGATACCCGTATCACGACACGTGTGTCACTAGGATACCCGTATCACGACACGTGTGTCACTAGGATACCCGTATCACGACACGTGTCACTAGGATACCCGTATCACGACACGTGTCACTAGGATACCCGTATCACGACACGTGTGTCACTAGGATACCCATATCACGACATGTGTCACTAGGATACCCGTATCGTAACACGTGTGTCACTAGGATACCCGTATCACGACACGTGTGTCACTAGGATACCCATATCACGACATGTGTCACTAGGATACCCGTATCGTAACACGTGTGTCACTAAGATACCCGTACCACGACACGTGTCACTAGGATGCCCGTATCACGACACGTGTGTCACTAGGATACCCGTATCACGACACGTGTGTCACTAGGATACCCGTATCACGACACGTGTGTCACTAGGATACCCGTATCACGACATGTGTCACTAGGATACCCGTATCACGACACGTGTGTCACAAGGATACCCATATCACGACACGTGTCACTAGGGTACCCGTATCGTAACACGTGTGTCACTAGGATACCCGTATCACGACACGTGCTCACTTAGGATACTTATCGTATACACGTGGTGCCACTATAGGGAATACCGTATTCGCGGACACGCGAC
>NW_014591751.1:0-889 GCF_000485595.1 Priapulus caudatus | reverse complement strand
TATATATATATATATATATATATATATATATATATATATATGCACGCACACATATCGCCTTAGAGGGAGTCACAGCTGCAGCAAATCATTATCAATATTTCCTCTTCGCCGCTCGTTTACGGCAAAAATGGAAACAGAGAGATATGTCATAAAAGTACCATGAATATCTATCAGAATCTATATATAGAATCTCGAGCGCAGTCCTTTTGCACAGAGATGCTCGCCTCTCGATGATTTATTCGCTCTATAGAGGTACTATACTAATTCTTTATTAATCGCTGTTATGCTGTTATTCTTCTTCTTCTTTACGTAAGCATATCTTGCTGAATGTTGGCCACCAAAGTCCTCCACTGAGTCCTGTTCTGTGCTGTTCTTGGTCTTGTTCCATTCACTTGTCCCTTATGCTTTATTAAATTATAAAACATTGAAATTCTTTCTCTCTCACACACAACACACACAGCACACACACACACACACACACAACACACAACACACACAGCACACTACAACACAACACACAACACACACACACACACGCCGCGCGCGCGCACACACGACATTATATATATATATATATATTATTATCTTTCATTCCTCGGCTGCTAATGCACTGTACTTTATCATATTTACGAACCCACTATATGAGTTTTTCGTGACAAAGCACGCGTATTTTTATTCAAAATATGTTCATAGACGTACCAATTACGTGTGACTATAGACACGACGTGATGCGCTTCATTATAGTATTTTTTAATTGAGTGAAGAGGATGCCATCCTGGCTAACGATCTCTTTTTATCTTTCTCTTCCTCGGTCTGTCACTCCCTCCCTAACACTTGGCCTCTCTACACCCTCTCTTTCGTTCTATCGCGCGCTCTCTCTCTCTCTCTC
>NW_014591750.1:0-889 GCF_000485595.1 Priapulus caudatus | reverse complement strand
GACAGACAGGCAGACAGGCAGACAGACAGACAGACAGGCAGACATACATAAAAGAGAGAGAGAGAGAGAGAAACAGAGAGAGAGATGGGAGAGAGAGAGAGAGAGAATAGGAGAGAGAGAGATCGACAGACAGACAAACAGACAGAGCGTGCATCTACCGCCTGCATAAAGCATGCATGCATGGCGCCCAACATTGCGAAAACTCAGCTGCACTCTAACTGCCGAGTGCGGCTGCGTGCTCATTCATTTCATTATCGAAGTCTAATGAAAAGCAGGCAACACTGTCGTTTATGTCTCGATGATGCCCGCTATACGATGCGATGCGACAGATTGCTTACAGGAGCTTTACGAGCAATGATGCTTCGTTAATGGCGACACGATCATATTAGCTGTTGCTTCTGCGGCGTGCGTGCGTGCGTGCGTGCGTGCGTGCGTGTGCGCGCGCGCGTGTGTGTATGTGTGTGGCGCGCATCTGTGTTTGTGTGTGTGTGTCGTCCGTTCGTGCGTTCGTGCGTCGGCGTCGTCGTTGTTTCGCGTGTGTGTTGTGTGCCGCCGCGCGCGTGTGTTGTGTGCGTTGTGCGTTTGTGTGCGTGCGTCGTTGCGAGCATGCGCGTGCGTGCGTGTCGTGCGTGCGTGCGTGCGTGCGCGAGCGTGCTGTGTGTGTGTGTGTGTGTGTGTGTGTGTGTGTGTGTGTGCGTGTGAGTGAGTGTGTGTGTGCGTGTGTGTGTGCGTGTGTGTGTGCGTGTTTGTGTGTGCGTACACAGACAGACAGAGAGTGAGGAAGATCAAGCGAAAATAGTTTGTTGCAACTGTGAAAACGCTAAATTGAATGGGGTATTACCAGATGTAGACAGACAGACATTGAAAAAGATCGAAAGACGATAGAGAG
>NW_014591749.1:0-890 GCF_000485595.1 Priapulus caudatus | reverse complement strand
GTGTGTATGTATGCGTGCGTGTGTGTGTTCTCATGTGTGTGTGGTGTGTGTATGTGTGTGCGCGCGCGTGGTGTGCGCGTAAACGTACGGCGGCCGCACACACACATATACAGACGCATACGGCGGTTAATTCGGCAGCTCATTAGCATCGCTCGTACACACGCTCTCACACACACACAGTGGTTCATTAGCCATGCCTGCTCTTCAACGTACAAAAGCAGCGCATTTGCCGCAATACTTATACCGCGTGCGAACAACGGATTTGTTCCCAGGTGAACAGATAGCGCTCTACCGTTGACAATGCGCACACCACGAGAGAGTGATCAGGCTGAGCGAGGCGGGAGAAGAAAGCGGGGGTGAGGCAGGGAGAAAGAATGAACGAGGAGGCGAGAGAGGAGGAGAGAGGGGGCGGGGGTGAGGGAGGCTGGGCGGGACATGGCGGGGGAGGACCGTGGGGGCGGGCTGGCGGCCTAGATTAAGTAAAGCACTGATAGGTAATCACAGCATTGTGGGTTGTAGAGGGAGCCGTTAACTATACATAGTTTCTTAACCGCCATTACTATATATAGTCTGTGTTGTACACGTGCAGCGGCTCTTGGTCCTGCCTTGATGAAAGCAGTAATGTGTATAATCAGGTAAGTTGCTATACGTAGATATTTATACACATGTTATCAATGTTATGTACATGATCTATGGAGGCGTAGAGATCAAACGCGTTGTGGAATATCGTTATAGCAGCACCGTAGACAACAGGTCTACGAGACCTTTAACACAACTTCCCGCGGAAACATTACAGGAGAAGAAAATTACGAGTTCATGATTAATTCATTAATTCAAAACCAGCGGCGATGAGTGGGAAGAAGAATAGATTGAAAAATGGATGGATGGCT
>NW_014591748.1:0-890 GCF_000485595.1 Priapulus caudatus | reverse complement strand
GGATTCGGAGGGGTGTTGAAGGGGAGGAGGGGGACGACGAATCATTGAAGGGAGGGGTGGATTCGGAGGGGTGTTGAAGGGGAGGTGAACGAGGAATCACTGAAGGGAGGGGGGATCTGGTAGATTCGGAGGGGGAGCGGAGGCAAGGTGGGCTGGAGCGTACTTTTCATCTAACCTCGGCTGATTCATCACCTACATCTAACTTGCCTACATCTATGAATATGGAACTAGCACTGTGAACATGGAACTATCTCCATGGTAATGGAACTAGCTTTTCGTTAACAAAGGTATAGCCAGCTGAACATAGAACTAGCTCCGTGAACATGGAACTGGCCCTATGAGCATGGAACTAGCCCCGTGGACATGGAACTAGCCCCGTGAACATGGAACTGGCCCTATGAAGATAGAACTAGCCCCGTGAACATGGAACTAGCCCCGCGAACATGGAACTAGCCCCGTGAACATGGAACTAGCCCCGCGAACATAGAACTAGCCCCGTGAACATGTAACCAGCCCAGCAGTAACATTACTACAGCCCCCTGGGTGTAGCAGCTAGAATAGCGGCAGGCTTACACGTATCAATCACGGTTGCGATGTTTACTCAACTACAGAAGAGAAACGTAATGCGATATAGACCCGCTCGTATATAGCCTCGTATTTCTTCTGCCGCTCACAATAATTGTGTACGACTGTAATACGGCTTAGTATTGTCATCGTCGTCATCGCCTGGCCACACCGCCAGCCTTCCACCATATGATTGCCGTCTTTAGAAAAATCGGCTTATAGTTAGACGTATATATATATATATATATATGTGTGTTTGTTGTAAATATTATGTTGCGTAACATCATATATATGTATGTAGCGATATATATATATATATATATATA
>NW_014591747.1:0-890 GCF_000485595.1 Priapulus caudatus | reverse complement strand
AGACAGCTCGACAACTTCAAGCGTGTCATTATCTAGTACGATAGCTTTCCCTTCAGTAAAGATTCACTATCTGAAACATGCCATTATATAGTATGAAAGTGAGCATAATGTATATATTATATATATATAAGTATATATATACGTATAGTATGTAATTTTCAAGTATAGAGTTATTATTATTATAAGTAATATAGCGTAGTCAATGATAAACTTTAAAAGACGCAGTACATAACTAAACATTCTGTGTTGTGCATGAAGAATATTCGTATTGAATAATCATACTCTTATAGTGATTGAAGGATAGCATGTGTTTATTCATCTCTCCATGGAAGACACTTAATTCGAGCAGGCCTGGCTAGTGATGCGGGCGGTGCGCGGGAAGAGAGCAGAGAGGAGGAGGGAGGAGAGGTATGGAGGTGAGTGGCGATGCGGGAGGTGAGGGAGGGGAGACGAATGCGAGTGATGAGCAGGAGGATGGATAAGGAGAGAGGGGAGAGGAGGGAGAGATGAGGAGAGAGACGAGAGAGGAGAGCAGGGAGGAGGGAGGGAGAGAGAGAGAGCTAGCAGGATACAAACCATGTGCAGTCTCTACGAGGGATATCGCAGCACTGATAATAAAATTTATGACTTCAGACAATTCGATTGAAAAATTACACAAGTCATCCCACACACATATATTTATTAGACAATGCATAGTACTAAAATTAAGTAGGAAACAGTTGAAATAAACATAAATGCATTAGAGCATACCAATTTTTAGAAGTGCTTTCCCTGGCACAGGCTTCTGGCTGTCATTCTCATTGCCTAGCTTCAGCCACTCTTCTGGGGTTCTGCTATCAAATTCTATAATGAAAACGTCCACGTCATGACTGTAACCTTTGACAACATTA
>NW_014591746.1:0-890 GCF_000485595.1 Priapulus caudatus | reverse complement strand
GCATCGTCATCAAATCGAAATTAAACGTATGGGAAATGAATCTGCAACTTTTTTACAAGAGCAAGGGTTTATCCCTGGTTACTTAGAAATTGCTTATCAAACGTTGGTTGATGATTTACTGAAAGAAGTTAAAGCTGCCTTTGATCGTTGCGGCAGTTATCAGCCAATACGTTTACATGGTGATTGTCATCGCAGTAATGTTTTATGGACCGATGATGGGCCACATTTTGTAGATTTAGATGATTGCTGTAATGGTCCAGCGATACAAGATTTATGGATGTTATTATCAGGTGAACGCGAAGAAATGACCGAACAAATGTGTGATTTGTTAGAGGGTTATGAAGAATTTGCCACGCTTGATTTAAATGAGTTACATTTAATTGAGGCCTTACGTAGTTTGCGTATGATGCATTATGCGGCGTGGTTAGCCAGGCGTTGGAACGATTCGGCTTTTCCATTGGCGTTCCCTTGGTTTAATACCAACCAGTATTGGGAGCAGCATGTATTAGAATTGAGAGAGCAATTGTCACGCTTGCATGAGCCCACATTAGTCGTGTGAGTGTTTTGCTTTGTATTGAGCTAAACTTTGGTTTTTTCAAATGTTCGTTATTAAATATTTTTTGCGAGAATAAGTTTTATGAAAATTAGTATTATTAGTGGTAGTCACCGTAACCCATCACAAAGTGAAAAAGTCGCGCGTCATATTGAAACAACTTTGGCGAAAGAGTTTGACGATGTAGACCCTTTGCTTTACTCGCTTGCTGATAACCCATTACCTTTATGGGATCAAACGTTATGGGAAGATAGTGTTGAATGGAATCAACGCTTAGCGCCGTTAAAAGCACAGTTAAGTGAAAGTGATGCTTTTATTATTATTTCACCTGAGTGGC
>NW_014591745.1:0-890 GCF_000485595.1 Priapulus caudatus | reverse complement strand
GGGAGGGAGGGAGGGAGGGATGGCTGCTAGCTGCCCCCCACGTACCGGCGGCATCGCATGCGCGTGTCTGACTAACAGCGGACCAGCCACAGCTATAGAGAGCGCGAGCGCCTCTCTCTTCTCCTCCGCCATCATTTGTCACCGGCAATCTGATTTTCTTCGGCGAGTCGCAGAAAAAAAGAACCTCGCGGCGGCGGCTGCTGCAGCACTCTGTGTTTAGATACGTGTGCCGTGAAGCCGTGGCGGCCGATGAGGGTAGCGGCGGCGGCGGCGGCGGCGGCAGGGTGATGAATTGGCGCCTATGTTCGCCATCAGCCCGTTTTGTCTGACTCGGGACCTAATACCAGGACACGGGTCATTTGTCAAGCAAATCCACTTGCGAGGGACAGCTACAATGACAGATGCCTTTGTCAAACTCCGGAGGATGAATGGGACGGAGCGGCGCGCGCTAGCATGAAACAATTCGGGACATTAGCTTTCCAAGTGGATTTATGTTCGGACAATATGGATACGGTTCGCTGTTAGTGAACAGCTGCACTGAAAGATTGCTGCTTCTAAGAGGCGTTAACTAAACATGTATGCGCGTGCGTGCGCGTGTGTGCGTGCGTGCGTGCGTGCGTGTGTGTGCGCGTATGCGCGTGCGTGCGCATGCGTGCGTGCGTGCGTGTGCGTGCGTGCGTAATGATGCTGTGGGTCGGTTAGCTGCATGTGCTTGTGTGCAAGATAAAAAGAAAATTAGCTCTAGCATTCAAATTCCTTCATAACCAGCTGACGTCATGAGCGCAACTATGCACATTATACATTATATATATATATATATATATATGTCAAGAGTACATAACAGTCTCCTATTATGTACTCTTGATATATATATATATATATATATATAT
>NW_014591744.1:0-890 GCF_000485595.1 Priapulus caudatus | reverse complement strand
TATATATATATACGTACACTCGTATACCTGTGTGTGTGCGTGTGAGCGTGCGTGCGTGCGTGCGTGCGTGCGTGCGTGCGTGCGTGCGTGCGTGCGTGCGTGCGTGCGTGCGTGTGTGTATATGCATAGGCTACCACATACTGACAAGTAAACCTTGAGACGTTAGCGAAATATTTACATGAATTTTATTGTGGGTTTTGTCTAAATTATGTGATTACCATATCAATTTTTAATTGTGCAATATGAGTTTGATAGGATGGCTTTAGGAAAAAAAGGCCGAGCAGTGGAACACTGACCGTCGGTCTTTATTGAGGGATGGAAGTTGTATGGGCTGAGGCTTTGTTCTATTGTGGTGTGTCTTGTCTACGTTTTTCTCATTTGCGCGTACGGCGCGTCTAGGCATTTTGTGGACCCTCATTTGAGTTTCCGAGTTGTTTTGTACCTAGTCAACTAATAGAAGTTTTTATACGAGTTCGTTTTATCGATAATTTTAAACGCGTTTGTGATCAATAATTTATTTTCGAGAGTGCATTATATCTTTTATCACACATTGTAATATTCATGATATGGATGCATCATATATGCATGATCGGGGCAACTATCGGTACATAACCGTAACCGCGTGTACTGTGTTTCCGATTGTTTGTACCTTCCCGTAGTATGCCCGTGGAAGTATTTCTGTAGACCCTTGTTATTAGCGATTAGATCCATTCTCTCCCGCCTCAGCTTTAGCATTTGAAACCGTACGTCTGTCGTGTATGGTGACAATAACACATGAGAACAAGCTAGTCCTGCACGGGGAACAATTTATAACAGATAGCGAGCGCTATGCAGAGACACTGAGATCAACAATGTTGGTAGGGGCTGGCGTGTTACCGAGGATATAAATC
>NW_014591743.1:0-890 GCF_000485595.1 Priapulus caudatus | reverse complement strand
TGTGTGTGTGTGTGTGTGTGTGTGTGTGTGTGTGTGTGTATGTGTGAATAATGCGAATGAATACTGCCAAAATCATATAAACGAAAGATGCTATTGATTATATATATATATATATAATTTGAAGTAGCACGCACATATTTTGTTTGTCATGTGTTGAGGCTACATATGCTTGATACTTTTTTTAGATTGGAAACATTCCCGCACGCGCACCACAACAAGGGCGAGTACAATATCTGCAAAACGACCCCTTTATGTTACCCTTCGCAAGACTCTCTCTTCCCCGCCACCTTCCCTGCCCTCCTCTACGCTTTACCGTCACCTTCTCCATCCCGCCACCTTCTCCATCCCGCCACCTTCTCCATCCCGCCACCTTCTCCACCCCGCCACATTCTCTTATTACGCCACCTTCCCCATCCCGCCACCTTCTCCACTCCACCACCTTCTCCACCCCCTTTCCACCCTCCCCACTCCTCCTACCCCGCCCCTACCGATCACGTCGCGTGCGGCGCTCACCGTGGACCGTGAACTATCGCGTGTCAAAGGTCAATCTGTTCAGCCACCATGACAGCGTACGCGCGGCGGCGGCGGCATACTTAGCACGGCGATCACGTACTTACACCGGCGACCGTGGCCATCAAACACGGATCAACGATGAAACAACATGCCCCAACAGTCGTCCGTTACGGCCTGGCGGCACCGCTCCTCCCCCTCCCTCTCTCTCTCGCTACCCTCTCTGTGGTTGTCTTAGACACGCACACAGCGCGCACAGGCATGCCACCGTAGCCTTCAATGTCACGGTATCGGTTAAGGTCACTGTTACAACGGAGGCGGCTCTCTCTCTCTCTCTCTCGGGCTCTCTCATTCTCATTCGCTCCTTCTTTCTCTCTCTC
>NW_014591742.1:0-891 GCF_000485595.1 Priapulus caudatus | reverse complement strand
GTCGGCAAGTTGTTGTTCATGCGTGTTGTAACGGTAGCCATGCATTAAGACTATGGCAATGGAGCGGACACCTTGATGGTAAGCGGTTTGTAAGTCCTTAGTTGCTTTTGAGGTATTGAGGGGAGTGAGTATGTCACCCTGCGAATTGAGGCGTTCTTCGACTTCAATTACCGTGGAATAAAGCATTTCAGGTAATTTAATCTGCAAAGCGAATAGATCTGGGCGAGTTTGGTAGCCTATACGTAGCGCATCGGCAAAGCCTTGGGTGATACACAGTAGCGTGTTTTCACCTTGACGTTCTAAGAGGGCGTTGGTTGCGACCGTGGTTCCCATTTTAACCGCTGCAATCTTTTCTGCGGGAATTGGCTCATCGGCTGTTATGCCTAATAACTGACGGATACCTGCAAGCGCAGCATCAGGATATTGCTCTGGGTTTTCGGAGAGTAATTTATGGGTCAGGAGTGTCCCGTTAGGCGGCTTTGCAACGATATCGGTAAAGGTTCCGCCGCGATCAATCCAAAATTCCCACTTATCCATTGGCTGTGTTACTCATAGAAGTTTATTTGCTGATTGTAAAGTGCAAATTAACGCAGATGGCTTGAAGATGGAAGGTTTGATGAATTTTCAGTGCATCCACTGTATAACAGTAACGGTGAGAATGTTTAGAAATGAGACAAGTAGCCATTTTTTAAATAGATTTGAATTAATTCAGATGCCAAAAATCAGGCGAGATAAAGCTTTCATATGACAAATCAATGGTTTTGTTTATTTGTTGGTTTTTTGTTATTCTATTAAAAGAATTTATGATTAAACTTAGTTGTTTTATGTAAGGGGGTAAGAGCTGTAACGGTCTAATAAACTTTTTAAGGTCAGAGAAAAAGATGTTCCTCA
>NW_014591741.1:0-891 GCF_000485595.1 Priapulus caudatus | reverse complement strand
CATCACGGGAAACCCAAACTGGGATTCCCATGGCTTTCAAATATGAAAGTTGCTGCTGTGTTACCGACATTTAAAATGACCTAATGGAAAATTAAACACCGCCATACTGAGGATGTTCTCTATCAATCGTAATAGATAGCTTATTCAAGGCATCTAAATAAGCTTTCGCAGAAGCTAAGATAATGTCCGTATCTGCACCATTACCGTAGACCAAACGTCCATCCTTCGACAAACGGACATTCACTTCACCTTGTGAGTCTGTACCGCTAGTCACATTATTCACAGAATACAGCTCAAGTGTACCACTATCAGGGACAATACTTTTAATGGCAGAATAAACCGCATCGACAGACCCGCCACCACTTGCTTCACCCTTTACTTCCTCACCATTAATGGCAAGGACAATTTTTGCATAAGGAGTTTCACCCGTTTCGGAGCATACCCAAGAGGAAATTAACTCATAAGTAACATCATCATCCGCAGATAAAGACTCATTAGCAATTACAATCAAATCCTCATCATAAATATCATGCTTTCGGTCAGCCAAATTTTTAAAACGGATAAACGCTGCATTCAGCGCACTCTCAGAATTTAATTCGATACCAATTTCTTTAAACGGGTTTTTAATGCATTACGCCCTGAATGCTTACCCAAGACAATTTTATTGTCGGACCAACCCACATCTTGGGCGCGCATAATTTCATACGTTTCACGCGATTTCAATACACCATCTTGGTGGATGCCAGACTCATGCGCAAACGCATTTTTGCCCACAACCGCCTTATTCGGCTGCACGGGAAACCCCGTTACTGATGAAACCAAGTGAGACGCAGGCACAATAATTGTTGTATCAATATTTGTATCACACGGAAAAACATCTTGGCGCGTTCT
>NW_014591740.1:0-891 GCF_000485595.1 Priapulus caudatus | reverse complement strand
AAAAATCACGCGGATTTCTACCCTTGATTATGCCGCTGATGTCAGCACCCTCAACGATGTCGCCAAAGCGCAAAGCCAGTACGCACAAGTGGCTTACGATGTGCAGTTGCTGCAAGAATTACGCGCCAGCGAAAAAACGCGCATCAATACCCTGCTCAATCGCGATCCAGAATACGCCTTTACTATCAATGCAGCGGTGCATTCACCGGCTAAATTTGCGCACTCTTTAGCGCGTTTATATCAATGGGCAGATAGCAGCGAAGAATTGAAAATAGCCGACCGTACCATCAAAAAAAGCACGCTGAAAAAGCAACTCTCAGGCTATGCCAGCCTGCCGGATTTTGATCTGGGTGTGCGTTATACACAGATTGGTCATACGGGTATTTCTGGTTTGGCTAACGATGGCCGAGACGGTATTGCAGTGAGTGTCGGGATTAATCTGCCCTTGAATTTTGAAAAAAACCGCGCCATCAAAGAGCAAGCTAACTTAGCACGATTGCAAGATGTCGAAGATAAAAAGCTGCTTGAAAATAATCAACGCAATCAGCTCAAGGGAATATATTTTAAACTCACTAATGCACAGCGCATCATCACTTTATACGGCAACAATCTGATCCCCCAAGCCAACCGTGCGATGCAGATCGCCGAAGTGCAATACCGTGAAAACAAAGGCTCGGTGGCGCAGTACCTAGAGACTCAATCGACGTGGCTGAATTTTCAACTGGCCTACCATCGCGCTATCGCCGACTACGCAAAAAATCGCGCCGAAATGGAAAAACTCACGGGTAGAACCTTATGAAAGCTTTGCATAAAAAACCGCTCCTGGCTCAATTAGTATTCATATTGCCGCTGATAAGTGTATTGAGTATTTCAGCCTGTAGTCGCACCCCC
>NW_014591739.1:0-891 GCF_000485595.1 Priapulus caudatus | reverse complement strand
ACCCACAACTCACAGCTTCCCCCTACCACCCACAACTCACAGCTTCCCCCTGCCACCCACAACTCACAGCTTCCCCCTGCCACCCACAACTCACAGCTTCCCCCTGCCACCCACAACTCACCGCTTCTCCCTACCACCCACAACTCACAGCTTCCCCCTGCCACCCACAACTCACCCTTCCTACTTTCCTCGACCCACTGTAACAATACAAGCTGGAAGCTGTAAGGTATAGATACGCATTCAGTTAATTGATAGTTTCAAGAGTAGATAATAACACTTTGATGTGTAGACACATTGCTCTGATGTAATAGATGTGTATTATCTACTCTTGATAGTTTCACGTATTAATATGGATTTCCCACGAGATCAACAACCAACGGAACTGTCTATATGAATATTATATGTCTATAGTATAATATATATATATATATATATATATGTGTGTGTGTGCGTGTGTGTGTGCACGCGTGCGCGGGCGCGGGTGCGCGTGTACGTGCACGCGCGCGCGTGCGTACGAGACAGCCGACACAAACACACACGCTCGCGCATACCTGCGTGCACGGGGCGGCGGCATCAGGTAGAATCCTGGTAGATATATTTGCCCGCTTACAATATATAGCTGCGGTTGTTTTCACAAGACATGTGTGAGATTTACGACTCTGTGCACGGCGGCGGCGGCGGCGGCTGCGGCGGCTGCGGCGGCGGCGGCTGCTGCATGCGGGGCCGCCGTCACAGCCCCGGCTCCTCCGATTCACACGCTACGCCTGCTGATGATGTCTCACACTGATAATGGGACGACTTCGTACAGCAGTTAGACATAACAGCAGCAGCAGCGGAGGAGGAGGCGGTGTGGCGGAGGAGGAGGGGGAGGAGGAGGAGGGAGGGGGAGGA
>NW_014591738.1:0-891 GCF_000485595.1 Priapulus caudatus | reverse complement strand
TCTCTCTTCTCTTCTCTCTCTCTCTCTCTCTCTCTCTCTCTCTCTTTCTCTTCTCTTTCTCTCTCTCTCTCGCGCGCTCTCTCTCACACTATCTCTTCTCCCCCTCTCTCGCTCTCGCCTTCCCTCTCTTTCCCTCCCTCTCTCTATACATTGTGGTGTTGTAGAAGTCTGACACGTGGGAATCATGCGAAAGGAATTATAATTCGATAACGCTTCTAAAACAAGACAAAGCTGACGCGTCTAAAATCTTGCTACGCTCAGTAAAGACATAAATAAATAAATAAATAAATAAATAAGTAAATAACTATGTCTTTCATATTTTCACATTTCCGTGTATATGGCTTTTCTTTTTGTTATAGTCAGAAAAAGAGAGATACTTTCTCGAAACCTCGCATTTAATATATATATAAATGTGCTCGCTACCTTGCCGCCTGCCCTTCAACCAGCGTTGCCTTTCAGGCGCAGAATGGTCCCGACTTTATGTGACGGTATGAGCCAAGCCAGCCACAGCCTTCAGCGCACGCTCAGCCGACAAAGAAGCGAAGAGCAGCCAAGAGCGATGACGACGTTCTCTGCGACTCGGCTCAGGCCTCGTTAAGTCGCTGTTTCTTATGGCTGAAATATATTTATATAATCTATCTATCGTATTATATACTATTATATATATATATATCGCGTGCGCGCCAAGGTGCACTCCAACCATATTTAGTCATATATATTATTATATATTATATATATATACGTAGTTATACTTTTATATTATGGTTCCGACGGTTATTATCTTTACTCTAGAAATTGATTTGGATTCAAATCTTGGTGCTGTAAAGTTATGTGGCATGCGTCGAACATATATATATATATACATATAATATATATATATATAATTAATAG